>NC_034413.1:44202299-44306166 GCF_002078875.1 Numida meleagris | reverse complement strand
CCCCCCGTGCTGCAGCGAGGGATGGCTCCTCCTGGGGGCTTCAGCCAGCACTCCCCACATACGACATACGCCAACTCACCTCCTCCTCTCTCTGCTTGCATACTCTTGGCCTCAAGGATGATGTTTGCTTCCCAAGCCCAATGTATTATCTCTTAATAAATTAATGGGTTCCCACTGCACAATTTAACAGAGAAAACACTTCTAACATTACTGATAATTCATACTTGCCTTTGCAATCATTCATTTTTCTTCCAGTTTCCAGAGGACGGTAGTGTGCACTGCATACAGCAAACAACTGACAAATGTAACACTTCTTTGTGCTGAGATTTAGATTTCTGCACGTTCTCTTGATATTACTGCATGAGTATTAGATGCAAAAGCAATTCATTTTTCAAAAACTACTTCAAACAATCAAAGAGAGCAGAAAAAATGCATTCAAAGCATGACTCGTTTGGTCAGGGCATGTTCACACAGTGTTTTCTGTTGCACAGGAACAGCTGGTGGGATAGATCTTGCATCGCTTCTCTGGTCCAACTGCTCACATTTCGGTTACTGAACTCCCATACTCCTTAACATTAATTTAAAAAGGAAACTTCGTGGGGTTTTTTTTTTTTTTTTCAGAGATCTGTTATGGAAAGCACAGAAGACTACACAGCCTTAAACTGTGAATGAGAACCCAAAGGATGCTGCTAGACTATTCTGATACATCAGGATTTTCATACCAGCCCTGGTAGGTGAGTGGGAACCATCTCAGTGCCTATTGTTTCCTCTACGCAGAGAGCTCCCTCAATGCCATCCCCACCACCTCCCTCTGCTTCCACGAAGAGCCACACGCAGGATTGTCTCATGCATTTGGAAAGTGAAGAACAATTTTATTAGTGACCCACAAAACAGCAATAACCTAGCCCAGGCCTCTCTAAGCCATGTTTCATTCCCTCATTTCTGCAGCACTGGGTAACACACCCAGCACGTAGGTTTACCAGCCCTCTGTTCCCACATCGGGCCTTCCCACACAGGCTGCTCCCCAGCCAAGCTGCAGCCAGCTGCAGATAAACGTGAGACAAAATCAAAATCATCCCTCAAATAACTGTTCCTGCAGCACTGGTCCTGCCCATCACGTCCATTTCTCATGTGCCACAGGAGATTCAAAGTATTTCTGGAGTGAATCCTGCTGCCTGAAACCATTAAATCACCCTCTGTTCCGAAGTGCCCATTCACTGTGCCCAGATGTTTTCATATCTTGCAGTCACCTTATCCCTGTTATGCTCTGCACTTTACAGGTAAGTCTCAGATTTATTGAATGTGTACATCACCTGCTGCTGCTGCAGCATGAGCTGGGACCACTACTCCCAGTCCCACAGCAAGCAGGGGGAGGCAGGAAGAGACTGCTTCTGCAACCCCATCAGTTTTTTGTTTCATGGAGTTAGGAGTTAGTCCCCTGTGTGAGGCTGTTGTCTGCCACTGCTGGACTGAGATGAAGGCCAAGGAGGCTATGACCTAATGTTTTAGTCCGAACAGATAGGCAGAAGAGAGAGATCATTATAAAGCAAAGCTCTCTCCATGCATGCAATTACCTGATAACAATCTATTTTGGGAGATTAATCTCAAGAGGATGAACACGCAAGGCTCTCACCTTGTTCATGCTGGGAAGCAATATTATCCCGTTAAAAACAGGGAATAAAATCCATGAAAATGATACAGAAAGGAGAGTCCCACGGTGCTTTAACTTATGCTGAGCTCAGGAGACAGAAGGGAAGGGGTCAGTGCTGCTGGTCAAGCTAGCATGTGAACTTCGGTAAAAAAATTATCCCTGATGATTTAAGATTAGCCAGGTCCACCAACAGCCAGACTAATTTAGCCTCCTCTCCAGTGTCTCATGACCAGAGTCCTTCACATATACAAAAAGCAAAACACAAGTGAAACCTCCGCATCCATTCTTCCCTCATGGGCCCTGGTGCCAAACACAGGCAGAGGTCACACTGCAGCCTTGTTGCAGGAAAGGGACTGTCAGGGCCTCTTTGAGCCACTCACCCTGTCTTTTCTCGGGAAGCCTGCAGGAACATCTGTGAGGTGGCTCCCTCTGCCACGCTTGACCAAAAGTGTGGTTTAGTAGGTGCCTGACACACCAGTGCGTGGACAGCGTGCTCCTGAGTGCTGGAGGAAGCAATGCCCTTGGGAGAGGAAAGCAGGTCGGGGCTCAGCCCTTGTGGCACATGCTGGCTCCCCTGTCCTCACCAGCAGGAGAGGACTTGGTAGGCACTGGTGGTACAGGACAGCCCAAACTCAGTGGGCCACTTTTAGTAAGCAGAACTGGTGCTGCGGGATGAACCGAGAAGAGCTGAGGTGCTCTTCTCCAGAGAGCACCAGCACACTCGAAGGAGTTTTAGAAATCTGTAACCTACCCCATACTTAGGAAGGGAAAAATAATCAGTCCTATCTTACAGATGAGAGATTTACACAGAAAAAATAAATACTGTAAAGAGTACGAACTTTGTGGCAGAGTGAGAACAAGAACCAAGATAAATTCACACCTGTACTCTTTCCAGCAGACACCTCGCATGTCAGTCCACTGAGAGCTCCCTGATTTCTCCTTGCCATCACACTGTAAACAACTGCACGTACCTGTATCCCTCCCTACCATAACTTCCACAGAAGTAACTGCTATGATAACATCTGTCCATTAAGGTGGGAAATCAGGGAAATCATACTGACATGGAGCAAGGGGAAGGTTGTACAACTCCAGTAAGCCAGGCATCTCATGAAACCCCTCCCGATGGGCCAGACAGTCCTTCACACATTGTTGCACCAAAGCTGGATATGATCTTTCCATGCGTTCTCTTTCAAGGCTGAATTTTTGTTATGCTGGCTTCACTTTTGCATCCTCTCCCTGTGACTTTGAAAGACGCACTGATGAAGGTAAGGTGAAACTTTGCTGCTGGCCCCTCTCTTCTTTTTGGACAGAGCACAGAGTCGCTCCAGCTGGGAGGCTGCAGCTGCCAATGCCAGGATCAACCTGGCCTCAGCAGCGTAGGACTGTCCAGAGTTTTATTCTTGTGTTTAAGCACAGAAAGTCACACAGCATGAGCTTGGCACAGGACCTGATATGAATGTTAAACATGGCATGATAGGTATGTGTCCTGCATGCTATGAGATTTCTCTCTAGCCACCATCTTCTGCTTCAGCAAATATGTATAGAATGAGTGCTGAGTGGTACCTCTTTGCAACTTCATCACAGAAAGTATGCTCATTTCTCCTTTTCTGTAGCAATCTTGACCTTCTAAGAGAAATGCCTTACAAAGGCTGCTTCCTTCACAACTGGTGACATTAGGTTAATTATTTCCATCCTCCCTAAGTAATGCTGAAGGTGAAGTACTGTTTTTCATGTAAACACAACCCACGATGAAATAAAGAAGGTAATCCAGGAGGACAAAAGGTGACAATGCACCATGATCTGGGATTTAGGTCTCGTATGAAACACAAGACACTCCTCTCCAAACCTCACTGAAAGCTAAATACATTCACAGTTTTATACAGAGATAAACAGGATTTAGGACTGCATCTGAGCAAGTATGGCAAGTTTTACTGAAATGCTATTTATAGCATCTGAGTTATAACCTTTGCAATAATATGGTTCCTGTTGGAGCAGGATCTTCTCATGAGCAACTCACCCACTTCAAGTCTTGCTGGTTACCTTCTGTCTTAAATCACTTTAAAAACATGGGTCAAAGTTGTTTCATAGCTTTACTCTCTCAGAAATGTGCAACATGAACATAATAGTGTTATTAAGAAGTCAAAAATAACTTAACACAATAGATATATAAGATTCTCCAATGGTCAAACTTTAAGCAATTACTTTTCATTAAATTCAGAAAATTAGCATATTTGTTAATCAAATTAATTTTAAAAGTAGCTTTTCAAAATAAAAGCAATGCTTTAAATAAATATAATCTTTTTTATAACCATAAAACACTTAGTCCTGTTTAGGTAACACAAATACTACACTCAAGCACAGTACTTAATTGACATGAACGTTGTGAGCATATATGAACTGGACACTGGAAAGGACGAGAATGCATATCTTTCTGACATTTTCTGTTTTCTTTCTACAGCAACACAAAAAGATGTCCAATTCTCAGCACTACCCTAAACACTTGACACATGCTAGGTCATTTGTAACTGCTGCACATAAATGCTGGTAATCCCTTTTTTGCCAAGCTATTTATCTATACTACATCCATAGTAGTTCTGCAGCCTTGTTTCAAATGTCTAGCATGGCATGATTCTTAACCACCACAACATAAGGCCAGATCCTGCCCATTTTATCCAGCTGACTTCAACAAGATCCTAAACAGAAGGCAAGCAAGGTCTGACCTCTCACACCTCTTCAATAAAGCTCACAGTATGTGGAATTTTTAAAACCTTCCCTCCAATACTGGCACCATGGTGCATTTCAGGAGGACCTGAAACTCACCTTCAGAGTATCACCAAAGAATATTCACAGCTCTCCTTGCAACTACAGGGCTGACTAGCTATATTCACCACTATACAAGTTAAATACCTATGCCTATCAGAAAAGACTGTAGGTGTCCTGCAGATCTACAAGGTAGCAATGATGTACTAGAATGAAATAAATCAGCTAGTTCTTATGTTAGTATGTGTCATCTAGATGTATCCCAAAGAACAGTTTGCTAAAATTCAGTGAAATGTACACCTGAAATCTAATCACAATCTACTCAGCCATTCTGATCATTTAATATCTTCTCTATTTAAATTGTTCATTAAAAATCATGTTCAGGATCTGCAGCAAACCACTGTTTTTGCCCTCACAAAAACAGTAATGACATTTGTTGATGTATTTTGTCTGTTTAAACAGTATAACAATAATATAACCTATAAGTTAAATGACAAAAGCTGGAGAGTAAAATAAAGCACAAAAGCTGATACAAGTACTCTCTATTTGTTTTGATCTTCAGAACGAACAGGCCTATTCAAAAATGACAAAGGAATAAATTAGCAAATGACTAATGTAATGCATGAAAGGGTGTCTACAGGATTTGCATATGTGCACACACGCGCACTTGCATACAGACAGCTTGGCTTCATTAGAAATCTTACTACCAGAGTTCAACTTAGATAAATAAACTGCATTAAAATACTGACATTGTGAGGATTTTAATACTATTAACACCCTGTACAGGGCATTCCTGTGTGAATTTTTAAAAGCTTTAAAAAAATAGTTTAGAGCTATTGAAATCTGTGACAAACATGACAGCTCTGCCTCCTATCACAGCCTCCCATTTTCATCTCCTGTATCCTTCTCCTGTATCGCCTCTAGGCATCGCTTTGACTTTGCATCTGCAGGCCCGCTTCCAGTTTTGCTCAGTCCGCAGGATAGGCACGCCAGCTGGATCTGTTTCATGTTCTCCAGGGCTTCATTCTTGGCATTCTTCAGGAGATCTCCTTGGCCCTGAGGATGGACAGACAGAGAGAGTCAGGGATCGCACACATCGCTCAGGACCAAAAGCAGGAGCAATACGCTGTCACTGGTTCAGTACCGTGGCATGTGAGCCAGGTGCTGTCTCAAACCCCTTCTGCCCTCCTGAACACTGGCCCCAGTGGAAGGGACTGAAGCCCCTTCTGCACTCAGCTCACCAGGGAAGGCAGCAGCTGGCACAGTGAGCATGAAATGCAATGGGAGCCAAACTTCCCCCCTTCTAGGGCACCCCTTGGGAGCTGATCTGGACTGACTTAAGGAGTTCTTTGCTCCCAAGAGCCCACCTCTACAGAGAAATGGACTATCTTCTTCCACAGTCAATAGCAAGGAAATGCCAGGATGGGGTAGCAATGTTACACAGCACCCTCTCATGCCACTGCTTCATCCTTGCAGGAACACTCCTTGCATCAGATCCCAAATGGCAATGACTACGTGACTCCAGCCAGGGTCCTTTACAAGCTGTGAGACCCCATTTACCCATCCCTCCTTGCACCTGGATTTGCTCTCCAGCCCTTAGAGGCAGGCCAAACTGTGGTTACAAGAAGCGTGACATCTTGTAACACCACAGTGAATCCATTCAGACCACTCCAAGACCTTTGATCAGGCAGGTGGGAGCAAAGGACTACGTGAGTAAAAGCCTGTTTTTCACTCTTCTCAAAGCATGCAAAGGTGAGGTAACAGGCTGTCAACGCAATTTGTAACAATCAACAAAAACACATTACACAAAATTTGTATTAAAGAATTTGTCTTCAGAAATGCCAAAATGAATATTTATGTAATATTGATATCTCAAGTGCCGTAATGTAACAAGATTCTGGTGCTGGAGGATACAAATAAATAAAAGCTAGGAGATGCATCTGGTAATTAAAATTCAGTATCACTAAGAACCTGAGCTGCTCTTCTCCTAATGTCACCCAAAGTACAGCTTAAAATACACCACTCTGTGCAGCTGTTCATGAGCATATTCAGAAGGAATACCCACGCCGACTGAAATGTCACATTCACATCCCTGCAACCTAACTTGACCTCCCACAACCAGAGATGCTCGGTGAGGTCTCGCAGGAGGCAAGAGATGCAAGAGTTGGGAAAAACTAGAAGGGCGATGAACCACTGAATCTCCTTCAGCTTTCAAAATAAACCAGATGTGTTGGAGGAAACGCAGCATGACACTTCCAGTAGTGGGAGCATTTCAGCTCTCCCTTCCTCAATAACGAGAGGAAGAGTTTATCCCACACAGATGACCAAGTTTTCCTTTTTACCAGTGCCTGGCACCAGGCTTGCACCACCTGAGCCTCTGTTAACAGTGTTCACAAGGACAACACAATGGTTGCTTGCAAGTCTCCCAGCACTGGTAAACACCACGTGGAAAACAACGTCAGCCAGAGATAGCATCCTGCATCCAAGGAGGTGATTGCCTCATCTCCTGGTGACATGAATTTGTCCCTGCTGAACAATGCAGATCCCTCCCCAAATGCTAGGAATCCAACTTAATGCTAGAATAACAAAGAGCACTGGGATGGAGAAAGCAGCTCTGTGCTATTTGGTACGGAGCGCTTTTGAAGAGATTTGTATCTCAGCAGCATGACAGTTATGGGTACACAGACGAATGGCTTGGAACCCAGCGAGCAGATACGGCTTAAAAAAGCAAAACGAATAAAATTTATGCAGCACACGCTTCACATAAATGCGTTCTTGCTCTTAGGATAAAGGTTGAGCTTATTTTTAAGGGTGGAATGCAGGGATTCAAAAGCCCCATATCTACCTATAGTGCTCAGCGTGCCTCGCTCTCCCTGTCTGCAAATGGAAGGAGATGCAAACCAGTCCTATGCTGCACATTGCAGCATAGCCAGAGAGCTCCAACAGCAGTATTACTAATGACACAATAATGTTATCGAAGATGGTGGTAGACTCTCCACTACACAAATGCAGTTCTAAATAGCTTGGTTTTAGCATGAAACAAACCCACTTGCAGTGGGGCTGGTTACTGGTTCTTTTGTTTTGTCATGCATACAGGACTGCAGACACTGAAGGTTGCACCAATGAGATGACAAATCAGTGTGATGGATGATACTTTGCAGCCTTAACTTCTCTGAGCAAAAAAACTGGCACTATGTATTCATGCACAGGAACAGAAAAAATCTCTTTAGCACAAAAAGCAATTCGAAATAGACAACCCTACAATACAAAGCACAATGACGCCCCAAACCTGGAAGAAACTGTACAACAGAGAGGTAAAATAACGCTGATGATGATGACGATGGAGACCCAGCACCCAGAAGCATCTGGTATTCCCTTTGTTGGGGTGTCTGGGAAAAGATTTCTAGGGAAACTATGTGGGATTTGGTACACCCCTATCTGGAGGATGATGGCCTCAGTCCACCCTGAGGAGACTCGTATCTGAAGTCCCCAGAAGCCAAGGGACTTCACAGCCAGTGTGACAGCACTGAGCCATCAGCTCTCCCTTATGCATATTCTGATTTCACATTTAAGTAACCAGGCAATTCAGATTACAGGTTTCATCTGAGGCAACACATGACACATCTTCTAGCTCCAAGAAGAGAAAAACTCCTCCTGAGCATAATTTCAAGGCTTTGAAGACATATTTTGCAGTGATCTAAAAACAGAAGTGGACTTATCAAAACAGTGTGATTCCATTCATGTGCAGACCAACTGATTTACGTCTTGGTTTCCTTGTGCTTTTTTATTTTTAAACAGCTGGTTCATTTGAGCAAGCTGAAGGAGAAGAGAAGATTTTGAATGATCTGTCACAAACCATCCCCCTCTGACAGAGCTAATTCTAGAGATATTGTAAAAAATATATATCTGTGGGCATGCTCTGTTTGAAAAGCCATCCTTTTGCTTTGTAAAACTGGCTGTGAGCATAATCCACTTAAGAAAAACATCCGCAAAATTGTGTCAACACCTTAACAAACTAAATACTGATAGAAGCTGGAGTAAACTTCAAAAGTGTGACTACATTGAAACAATCTTCATAAGCCAGTCATTGTGACAACCTCTGTGCACAAAACAATCCTCTTTGCTCTTACAAACAAAGCATCTCTATTCTAGACAGAGATCACAACAGTGCATTTTGGCATCTATCCATCTATCTTCCTTCTGCTATTGATATCATCAGCCTTCCTGAACATGAATACTTGTGAGAAAGGTTAAACGCAACATTTGGCAGGACATGAAGCTAAGCCAAAAGAGATTAACCAAGGGTTGCACTTGAAGAAACAATCAAGAGGCCCATTTCAATTTAGAGTTAGGGAACATTAAACGTAAGGTTTCATACACCTAACTACAACAAGCCATGGAATCTCAGCATAAATTAACATTACTGTAAAAATAATGCAGCTTGTCAAGCAAGCGTGAGATTATGAGCTTTTACCTTGATGGGCTAATACTACTGAGGAAATAGGGATAATCTAGCACAGCTTTAAGTACTGCTCAGTTCCAGTGACAACCCGTGAGAAGATTTAAGATGTCCATGAATAGCTCTAGATAGACATTGGCACAATGGCCACAGCTGAATTTTGTAGATATTATTATTTAAAATTCTTACCAAATCAAACTTCTGCATTTTTATGAGTCAAGACCACAGCTTATTATATCCATCTAAAAGCCAGAGTCTGAGGTTGGAGAAATGAAAGGAGAAGGTGGTTTAGGTAAGGAGCACCATTTTGTGTTTGATTCCACAATGCTTTTTTTTTTTTTTTTAATATGATGCACGTTATTTCCTTATGAATATAAATACACAGGTATAGGTACATACATTAATAATTATTGTTTCTATTCCCATGCTTTCCAAGAAATACCTTTTGGCCTTTATGTCACAATGCACTGCTAGCTTTGGGCTCCTGCCATTACTGGGGCTCAGATGGTCACAAAGGCGGGACACAAACCCCCCAGGCTGCATCTGCTCCCACCAGCAGCGGGGGAAGCAGGAAGACCCTGGGGGTCACAGTCCCACCTAGTCAGACACAGGCACCTTGCTTTGCCACCAGCCAAGCAGAAAACCCTCGGTCGTGTTTTCAGCGGGGCTGAAATACTGGCTGTGAAGGCCATTTTGTAATCTGCTTTTTGTAAAAGCAGACAATGCTTATCTCCAGGCAGACACGCTCCCTGACAGCATATTATGGGAGCTTTCCTTTTCATTCCACAGGGGCTGACTACACAAACAATAAATAACAGAGCTCTCTGTTCCTCCCCTGCTGTCCACACCACATCACACTTGTGATATTACTGTTATTTTTTAGCTTTTTCTCAAAGAAACGAGCTCTTTCTTTATTATTTAATCACAAAGCAACATCCCCACCCTGGAGTACTTGGCTGAAGAAGCCAGACACAGCAAAATAGAACAACAAAATAATGGCACTGATAATCGGTGCTGAAGGACTTGGAAAGCACAAATGCTAGAGAGTGGCTGAGATATTCGTGTACTCTGTGTGAAGGCTGCTCTACTGTGAGGGGT
Source organism: Numida meleagris (assembly GCF_002078875.1). Classification (NCBI taxonomy): domain Eukaryota; kingdom Metazoa; phylum Chordata; class Aves; order Galliformes; family Numididae; genus Numida; species Numida meleagris. The sequence goes on along the minus strand of NC_034413.1, from coordinate 44,296,198 downwards.
GCATTCTCAAAGTGTCATAGTGAGACTTTCATTGTGTTTAACATTAATAAGGAGGCACACAATTAAATGATTACACACGTCTTTGGAAATGTAATCCTGAGGAGGAAATCATTAATGAAATGATTAGTCTGCTATGTCAAACTTATAAAGAGCAGATATTTCTCCAAGCCTTCTTCAAAGTCAAATGTGGGAACAGCAGATATGAATGTGATTATGATACAACCAGGTTTCTGATCCAAACAGACAGAAGGAGGAATAAGAGTTGACAGAACAGTCTCCTGCAGTGAGGGTCATTCAGATTCTTTTACTTACAGACACAGACAACAGCCGTCCCCCCCCCCGCCAGCAACCGCACAATCGCAGTGCCTCCTGGGATCTGCCCAAGGCAGAAGGCAGATACAGACATTGGGGGTGAGACAGAGAACAGTCACAGCACAGACACATCTCTTCCTTCTTGTTCACACTCGATATTGGCATGAGTCTTGGAAAGGAAACCACACCAGCAAGAAACACCAGCAGCCTCAAAAGCACTCACTCCTTTGCCAAGATGCGCAGCTCTGAGGCTGATACATCCCAGCCAGTGACCTCCTGCCAGCAGCACCAAACTTAGGACAACTCCGGTGTGAAGAGTTCACAGGTGACTGGAAATACTGTTTCACAAAGCAGCCTCTTCTTTTGCACTTGTATGAGTGAGAGAACAACCCTAGCATTACTCCACGTGGTTGGTAAAATTCACATGAGCAACAGCGACTTGTACAAAACCAGCAGTTCCCTGTACATCCAGAAGGGGCTCCCAGCAGCTAAAGGGAAAGTGGGCAGGAATCAGGACTATGGCCCCTCCACAGAGGCTTTATGTCCCCAGTCTGACCTGAGCACTCAGCACACTCATCTGTCAGCCCAGTCCTCATGAAGCCACGTACCTATGCAAACACAGAATGCTGATCATGGTCAAGGGCTGGGCAACCCTCTTAAAATATCCAATGACTGTGCAACTGCAAATTGGCACTCTGACCCAGGGGTGGAGCCTGATCCTACAATCATGCATGTGGTGGAAGTGTTAAGTACAAGATTCAAGTTACCTGAAACACAGTTCTGTCTGATTTAACTACTTACATTTGAGCTCCCGAACTAGACTGATCTGCCAGCAGTTCATTATTGGGCTGTCCCATACAAGCCCCCAGACGTTTCAACTGATTCTGTTTACCACTTTGGTCTCACTCCAAAGGTCTGTATTGGAAGTAATGAGTAAACAAATGATCTACAAAATAGTCTGTAAAGGTGTTAAGCATTAGCCCGGCTAGTTTTCTAGCAGGCTAGTGACAGACCATTGCAGCCAATGCAGCACAAGGCAGTGACGTGAGCATCTGAGCAGAGGGAATGCCAGCCGTGGTACTGCCTCAAAAATCACGTGGGGCATTCTTCTCCAGCTGTTGGAAAGTTGCAATTAAAATCTAAACGATGGTGCTTGGTACCAAGAGGCAGCTCCATTGCCACTGCACTGGGCAAGGCTCTGTAATTAACTACAAAATTGCCAATCCACAACTTGTATATTTCCAAATTGTGCAACACAGCCAAATGCAGACTTTGAGGGCAGCCTAGGAGGTGAAAATGGGCAAAACTCCACTGTGACACTGTGACATAAGGAAAACCAAGGAAAAAAAAAGGCAACGCAATCTGCAAAAAAAGCAAATACTTAAAAAAAAACCAACCAAACAAAAAAAAAACACTTCCACTTTGGGCTGCTAGCCTCCCCAACATGAGGATATCACTGCCTTGTGCAGCCGCAGCAACGTGGGAAAGGCCGTCTGTGTTTGTAATTCTCTTATATGATTTGCTTAATGCAATGAAGGAGAAGGTCCTATGTGGCCAGCTTGCCACACAGTCAAGTGCCCTCCCAAACACTGCTGGCCCTAGACCAAAGCCTGAGAAGGTATTAACGTCAAGCATTTTCTTCAACAATTAAGCGGCAAAAGCATTCAAAGCTGTAGCGTTCCCTATTGATCTCTACACAGAGCTCTCCACCAAAATCTATGGCCTCTTGCAAATCAATGGCACTGTACAGCTACTAGCCTATTCCTTCATGCAAACATTTTATGTATAAAAATGGTGGGCATTTATTTTCATTTTTTAAAAAAATGCTTCTTGGTTCTCTCTCATCTGGGCATTTCAATTAAATTACCTTATATGAGGCTGTCAAAAGCAATGAATGTGAGCACTGACTGTCTGTAACGGTGCTGCAGCAGGAATTTGCTTTCAGAAATGATGACATTAATTTGAAGTTAGCAATATGCTGAGCAGTTCAACTGTTTGAGTGTCTCCCAGGCACTGCCTCTCGCAGACAGCTTCCATGCACAGACACAAACGTATGGACCCTGGCTGTCAACCCCTCCATGCTCGGAGCCCGCCTTCTTTCTGGTGATAACTTTGAAAGACTGGCTGGAAGCCCAGGAGTGCACAATTAATACCAACAAAACCTCATATCATTAAAGAAATTGGGGCATTATTTATTTTAGATACACAGCCTTGAGATGGAAGTATAAGCCACATTAGACTTGTGTTGGTCCTCCTTTGGTCACAAAAGAAAGCTCCCCACACGTACTAGCACCAGCTAGTAACTCTAGTAAACTCTGGAGAGAGTCAGCAAAAACAAAAGAAGGGGAAAAAACGAGGCCAGAAGAGCAGACTTTTCTTGCATTTCATTTTTTCTTAGTAAAAGGATCAGATACAGGAAAATATACATATGGCAGCTCACAGAACACCTGCACAAGACAACCCCTGAACAAAACACTTGGCTGGAAATAGCTGGCACTCCCCCACCTCCCTGCTCTCTGACACCCTCTGCACTGCCGTACAGGCTGCTAACCACACAGTTAACGCTGAAATCATGTCCTTCATCACAAATGCCGACATCAAAACGTTCATCAAGTTCATCAGGAACTGGAAAGTCTTTACTGGCCTTCTCACATGTGGTTCTGTATTGACTGAACAACGGGCACCTGTGCTGTTCTGGGATTTGGGTTGTTTTGTGTTTGCTTTTTCGGGTTTTGGAAAGAAGGGTTTAACAGGAGATGCAGCAGAAATAGTGCCTGCTCACCTTAGGTCACTGCCAAAACCACTGCTTAGGGCAATAGCTAGAAAAATACCTGCAGCCACGCTTGCAGCTAACTGAAATAATCTTAATAAGGTGAAATGAAATAGGCCCTGTCAGAGTGCAGTACCTGGACAGGTAATGGAGCATACTTATATGACGCCTGCTCCTACAAACAGCTCCTTACGTTCTCATCGTCCCTGACTGGCACAAGCATTGATTTCTCAGGAATTGTATGGGTTTGCAGACCCACTGCTGTGGTGTCTGGCAAACATCAACCACTGACTGGGGTGTGGGAATTGCAGAACCTGCCAGAGCTCCGTGTTTCTACACAGGGGACATGAAACCATCTTTCTCCTTGACCTGAGGTGCTCTGGGCAGCCCATCTGTAACCTGCCCACAAGCAGCAAAGATGATGAAGGATTTTACATTGAAGCAGAAAGCCTTAAGCTGAAACAACAAATGCCAAATCATATGAAAGGTAAGAGGGGGTGCAGGAGAACCTAATGGCTAGAAGGAAACAGGTTTTGTAAAGACACCAGGGGAAATGCTCTGATCCACCTGATCCCTGCCAGCTCAGATGTTGGTCCTCTGAAGTCAACGGCCAGTTTGCCAGTGACCTCAGTAAAAGCAGAACTGAGCCACTTCCTCTGCTCGCTTTCCATCAGGCAGAGGTCAGAAGGCTGCTATCTGCCAGCGTCTGTGGGACCTGTGCGCAACACGGCTTGCTTGTCCTGGGAGAATCCCAGCTTGTCCCTTCCAGTGCAGATGGAAAACCAAGTACAAATAAGAGTGCATAAGGTTATTTTTGTAAGAAGCTCACTGACCTGGGAGGCAAAGAGCTACTGAAATGAACTGACTGTGAAGGAAGAAGAAAATCAGGAGGGGTCAGACACAAGATGTGAGAACTTTCCATGAAGGACGGAAATTGAAACAAAAAGCAAATCAAGTGAGCCAAGCACAAAAAACAATGGTACAAGGACTATAGCATTAATTTACACACTCCTTCCCCCAAAAAGTCAATGAGGAAATCAAACAATTTCCAACCTACAAACTACAATGCCATGCCACTGAAAACGAGAGGCTTTCAGCAAAATTAAACTCAACTTTTAAACCCATTACAGAGAACATTAATACCGCCCAAGTTTACTTGGGTGAGAGCTGGAGAAATTGCATGGGGGGAATTTATGGTTTCCAATCTCAGACCACCAAGTCACCCTGAAGTAAGTTGTCCATATGCTGATGCTGCCAGGTGCCTGCAGAGTCAGTTCATTTATCTCTCAATGCTAAACTGGACCCCTTTAGCTGAGCTGTGTAACTCCCACCACCTTTGTCACTGCTGGAAAATGTAAACCAGGGCTGGAGGACACAAACTCACGATCACAAGTACACATTGTTTAGACAGCTCATCTGAGTTTTCTTCAGCAAAGCAAAGCATATGATTAGATTATGGACCTCAGTTGAGTCGTACACGTTATTTATCAATGGCTGCCAGACAAGACTGTGAAATCTCTGCCTACAAAACGAAGACAGCAGGGACATCCAGGGTGTGCTGAGGGAAACCACCTTTGGGAATGATCTTTGGAGACCTCCTCATGTTACTCATAGAGATGGCCTGAAGAAGTCAGAGTAAAAATTAAGTCCAGGTGCCTGGAGCAGAGATCCATCCCGAAGGAGACTGCACAAATACATGTCTGTTTCAGGTGCTTTTTCATCACCTTCATCTGGCTCTCCTCCTCTCTCCTGCTTGGTACACCAGCATGACCAGACCAGAGGCACTAAGGCACAGGAGCCCAGGTGATACCAGGTGAGAACACGCAGAGCACTTAACTGTCGTTATTGTCACTGCTAGTTCTGTCAATTTAGAGTGCACCACAACACATCAGTAATTCTTCTCCTGCCAACATGGAACCTGTTTCCGGCCTGTAACATGGAGGATTCTGGGCACTGAGCTTTTTAACTTACTCCTTTAACTCTGACTGATGTGCCTCTTTAGTCTGCTCTCACACATGCACAGCTAGACACAAGTAATGCCATCTTTTTGTGATCTAAAAATAAACAGAAGCTGCCACAGCAACAGGGTCTCTGCTTTTGCCTCAGCTTTTCTCACCAAATGCATCCCAAAGGATCCTCTAAAGTGGGAAATGACCTGGACCTGGGAAGTGATCCACTGGAGAAGGAATCACCTTTGGATCCAGTAGGGCTCACTATCTTGCACTTTATTATAAATGACCATATTAAGTTAGATGTCAGACAGATTTTTTTTTTTACTTAGAGGGTGGTGTGGCAGTGGCGCAAGCTGCCCAGAGAAGCTGTGGATGTGCCATTGCTGAAGACCTTCAAGGCCAGGTTGGATGGGGCCTGGACAGCCAGATCTGCTGGGTGGCAACCTGCCCATAGCAGGGGATTGAAACTAAATGATCTGCAGGGTCCCCTCCAACCTAAGCCATTCTATGACTTAGAATAAAGAAAACTGTAGTTGTTAAGGATATGACAACTACAAGGATACAAGATCGCAGTTTTCCAATCTACTGTTCCTAGAGTAAAGCTTACTTCCACCTGCAAGCACTTCAGTCTCTGACTCCTCAAGCAACTGTTGCACAGCACCTGCACAGATTCTTGGGATCATCTGCCATGGTTAGGGCTTACAGGATCTACCAAGGTCACTGGGGTGAACAACCACAAAGCAATGCCTGGTCTTGCTGAACACCCATGACTTTTGTTTCACACAGTTTGTGGCTTTCAACTAACTGCCCAAGTCCACCCTGCAGATCCATATTTCCAATAAATGTGTATGTCAACATGGAAGACTTTACTCAATAACCTGTGGTTAGACTTAAGAAATAAATCAATATCACCACTGAGCTAAATGTCACCACTTCATTAACCACAGATTTCATAATATATTAGCAATGTGGATGAATGTTTTCTGATTTCAATGTAAGGGGGCAGAAAATTGAAGTTGCACTGGTACAATGAAATGGGGAAGGTCACGCAAGCAAGTCACTGCCCACTGGATTTAAAATTCAGCTCTCTTGGCTCCTGTACTCATGTAAACGCAGAACAAGTCACAAAGGTCCTCGCTAGCAGTGGGATCATACATGTTCCGACAAATGCAGAGAGGATTTCTGTTTACGCCCAGGAGGGAGGAAGGGAGGACCTGTAATTCATAAAGAGATACGCTATCCCCCATCTTCAGTAAAAGTTATAAAGTATATTACCAGATGTGACTGAGGGCACTGACAGCCAGAGAAAACCAACCATCATCTCAGCAACATGAGAAGAAGAATTTTCAATGGAGCAAATGGCAGCATTCATCACTTCCTCAGCCCCCTCTAGAATCAGCTTCAGTTAGACACTCATTCCCCTGCAGGGAGCACGGTTTTGTAGACAGTGTCATGTAATTCATTTAACAAAAGGGGCAGTCAACTTTGCATCGCTGATACACACTGAAATGGAATGTGATCTGCAGTAACGAACTCCAGATACACACAACAAAGGTAGTTTTTAAAATACATTAACCTTCTGGCACACACCAAAGATTACAATAAACCACAACTGTTCCAGACTAGCACAGGTTTAAAGCTCCCAGAGAACTATATTATTGAGACTTAACAGTAAGCAAACACTGGAGAAAGAGCAACATATAACTAATCCTCTTGTATGGCCCTTCCCCACGTACACATCAACAGCCTTGCACAAAATCAGGAAAATTAACTGTGGCTGGAGGCTTCCAGCAGCTGCTTCCACCTGCCCTGTCCCCGGATGGACAACCACGAGACAGAGCCTTCTGCTCAGACACTGGCTGCCGTAAGAAACTCTCCTATGGCTCACAGCCCCCTGTCTAAATGAAGCAGTGAATTTAACAGCTTAGGAACACAATTGCTCGGGGTAAAAATCCTCCCAGAGCCCTGCTGGTTATTCTAGCTCAGGCAGGGTACTGAGCTGATGCAAGTTAGCTCCATGTTTAGAGAAAAACAAAGGGAGCTTTTCTACCTGCCTTTCTTAGCTCTGAAGCAATCCCAACTCTGCTAGACCTTTACCAGGATGCATGATGCAGATTTACAATGGCATTCAGCAATTTAAAACACAAGGAAGGCAAAACATCCTGCCAGGCACTGTCAGTCTCATCTCTGCACAGACCAGAAGCAGCAATGTATGTCAGCTGGAGGGACAAGATCACCACAGCAACAGCAAATCCTCAGTTGTAATGTGAATTTGCTAAATTCACATTAAAATAGAATTAAAAGATGAAAATAGAAACAAAATCATTTAAAAATGTAACATGTCCTTTCAACAACAAATAACCATGCAGCTCTCTTCTCATATATTATTTAAGAGGCATTAGGAATCCTCCAAGTTGTATAAAGAGAGAACTGGAGATTCCTAAGCAGTAATCAGTGCTCACACTGATACAGATGAATCTAACCAATTACATCCAAGAAAAGATCCATTTGATGAGTCTCAGCACAGGAAAAATATCCCACTGCCTAACTGATCACCCTGAAACAAAATCAACAGTACACAGGAGAGCAAAGGAGGAGGCCACCAACTTCTTCACTGTTGTGAATCGTCATCCAGGCAAGGTACCATAGGACACTGCAGCCTTCAACACATCAGAGGCAGCCTCTCACTTCTTTTCTTTCTTTGTCAGTTCAGCTACTGACAGATCAAAGGATGAAATGTGCAAATTTCTGCTGAAACTTTTACTTTCTCTACAGCCCTTTTAAGTCTGAATGAGGTCATGTTGGCAGATCAGCACACATTCCACGTCAGACACCTACAGTTCTTCCAGGCTGTGTTAATTAACTCCACTGCCGGGCGCGGCAGCCTTTGATATCCGCATCTTGGATGGAAACGACACCAGTTCAGGGGAGGCAATGGAGGAAGAAATTGCTGAAGTTCCTGCTCCACTTGAGTTCCTGCCTTCACTACCGCCTTTAAAGGATGGCAGGTGATATTGACCTAGATTCACACAAGCCTCTTTCAGTGAGGAACCATCTACAAATGCTATTCCATTCAGTCACTACTTGTTTTTTGTTGTTTGCTTTTTCCTTATTAAAACCTGTTTTCAAGCTCAGTTCTGTTCACGCACACATACATGCAGCAGCAGCTTTTTTCCCTCAAAAGACGAGTTTCCTCAAGGAACTTGTAACTGTATCTGTTGATTTTTCAAATAACCTCCTCATAAGTGATAACCTTGTTGACTACCAGTGGCAACCAGTACTCACAGAACAAACTCTCTTTATATTCACACACTGCCACCTAACCATCATTGATTACTATGCCAGTTGCACGGCCTTTGGACAAGATGTCCCACAAACGTGACAGAAGCTGGTCTTCACACCCAGGTACTGAGAACAGATACAGGTTTGCAGAGAAGCCTGCAGCAGCTGCAGCACAGGAAGAGCAGTGCCAGCTCTCACATGCAGCCACCCCAGGGGGTGTCAGTGTGAGTCTGCTGCACCAGAGTGCATTGAGACAGCTTCTGAGCCAGGAGATGTCTAGTCCAGGCCAAGGATGGAGGGAATCTGACACACAGGTAAAACAGACAGCGTGGTGGTGAGCAACACCACATACTATTTAATGGTTTTTTTTCTAAACGTTTATAAACATAAAAACATAAATTGAGTTCTCAGCATGCCAACCCCCAGCTTAGGGGGATCCTGCCTGCACCACCGAGGTGCCCGTGGCGCAGTGACCCCGCAGGCCCCAGCCCTGCCTCCTGCCACCACCATCATGGCAACGCAATGCACCTCGTCCCGCCTCACATCCACAGCTTCTGGCAATTTGTCACATCACTGTAAATGAAAGGCACCTCGTAAGACTGCTTGCCACTTCTCTCTGGCTTATCTTAGTCAAACACAAGAAAAGCAGGCAAAGACAAGACATCACTGGAGGCATTTCATATCATCTTTCACTTCCCTGACCTGTTCTTGTCCCAGCATTATTGCTGTTCTGCATATATGTTTGACAGCTTCTTACTCTGCCTGATCTGAATGTCTGGGTCATTGCTTCTTGCCAGCCAACAAAGCACTCCTGCCATGTGTCAGTAGTGGATAAGACCCCAGTAAATAACTGACTAATATGGGACCTTTTTTTTTTTTTTTTTTTACAAACCATACCTATTTGAAAGCCATGCTAGGGCTCGGAATCCTGACACATCTCTTTAGAAATTGAAGGTATCATGAAGAAGCCAGAGCTGTGAACCCTGGCAGCTGTTGCTCTCCCTTCCCCTCTCAATCTCTTCCCTTGCCAGCATTAGGTACTTGCACATTTAAGATCACCTGGGTGGCCTTCACATACATTTTAAACATGTGAATATTTAACTGGCTCTAAGCCTGTTTTGCGTCTTGAAATTTAACTTGGCCAAGAAAACAGACCTGGTCAGAAACACCATTAGAGCTTCCAAAGCTCACACAGAGCAGTTGGGTACCCAGAGAGACCATGCAGTACTTGTCTGAGACCGCTAACTACATCCTCCCCAGAGCAATGCTCCTGCAGCGTGGCTGGCAGCCAAGAAGAAGAGGATATTCAAGCTGATTAACCAGAACCGATCAAAGACTGGGATTACAACCCTTTTATCCTGATGCACACTGTTAAAGTAACGTTAGAAGTTTGCACCACCAGATACAACGGACAAAGTCCACCAAGATCCCACCGTCTTGGTGCCTGGCAGGAGCATTCCTACTTTCAGGCTTGGGCAAGGAATACAAAAGCTGGTGCTGTAAGCAGAACCAAGGAGAGTTCGAGGCAGCATTCACCAACCTAATAAGCAGAGAACAGCTGAATACAAGAAGGATCCACCTACCTAATAATTACGTAGTTTAGGTCTGTGGGTTTACAAAATATGCTGATTAAAACAGCTTTGTGTGGAATCCACACACTGTTACCTCTCTATCTTGTAATTCGGTATCACTGAAAGGACTCTAAATCCCTATCCCAGAAGAATTGCAAAACACCTCCCCATAGGCACAGGCGTGCCCCCAAGGATCAAGGAAGGCTTTGCCTCCTGAAACTGGGAGCCTCCACCATACTTGCCACCATCTTCAGGCCACACAAAGGGCCCAGGAATGAATCATTCTCCCATTCTGTTCTTCTAAGCTCTTCACATGCTCAGCAAGCAGCGTCCTAAACAACTTTGTCCTTCCTGACTTTTCACTTTACTTTTAAATAAAATGAATCAAGTTAAGCAGGCTGGTATTTACAAGGATAAGTGGGTGTTCACCTTGCTGGACCTCTTCACCTTCTCTTTAGCACCTTCTCAGTCAATCTTTTCATGCTATTTTTTTTCCCTTTTTTGTTCTTCAGTTAATGTGTAAGAGTCAAACCTGATCTAGCAACTACAGGAATAATTAGAAAGGCTTTGCATTTCCTCATATCTTTGTAAAATCTGTCATCCCACAGCAGGCCAATCCTTTGGAAGAACTGTAGCCAAGTCAGAATTGGTAATGCAGCAGCACTTCAGGAACAGCCGGGTCACTCCGCCCAGGGAGGTTTAAAAGTTGAAACAACACTCTGCAGCAATAATGGAAATGCAAACCATATGAGGATGAGACAAAAGCATTTAACCTCTCTGGAAAATGAGTCTTCAGGGTAACCACATTCAAAACATATTTATCTAGGGAGATCTGGAGATGAGTAAACATGGAATATTATACCCAGCCCTGCATCTGAAGGGAGGTGTGAATGCTCCATACTACACAGACCACTCTTGCCACACCAATCCTGCAGGACTATCACTGTCACAAGGTGACAGCAAATCACAAGAATTTATTGCTAAGCCACCACGGTGTGTACTGCATCTATTTTTGCAGTTTTGCAGACCGAGTACCAAGGTGCTCATGTTCTCAGAGAAGCACTGGGAAAAGAAAGAACAGCAGATATGGGGATACACTTTGGGAAGAGGCAGCAAAAGCCTGACTGACTTACAGGGAAAAAAATACAAGGCACATGGCATGCAGTACCTTTGCAGGTGCTTGTGAATTCACCATGTTCTAGCTTAAGACCAAGAGAGCATAAACTCACACAAATCTTTTGGCAACGGTTGTATGACATGACGTAGAATACATTGTTACAGTCACGTTTAATTACACCACACATCCTCTTGAAAATGCCATGTCACTCTGGGGTCTTCTGTAGCATGCCAAGCAGCAAAGCCATAGTTCCTGCCTAACTACAGGAGAAAGGACCTGTGTGAAAACAAGCACATCTTACTTACTAGATGGTTTTAGAATACTGTACAACTCACACTAAAAACAGCGCCATACTGTGATATAATAACTATGTGAAAGGACCTGGTTCTTCCAAAGGATCAGCAGCATCCCTTCGCACGATACCATTGTGAATAAGTATCCTCAACTAATAATCACTGTCAGACATGTTGCTTTTCTTCCTAAAGAAAATTGATACCTTGTTATAGATGTGAAATTCAGCTCAGCTGAGGTGAAGCCAGGTGAGAATTCATCTGTCTGCATGCGGATATTTCAGAAATCTGGCTTTTACCTCTCCCAGAAGCCTCGAGGTGCCCACTTGGGGTTGTGCCACCCAGATGAGAGGTCTGGATGCTTCAAGTCTCCAGTAACCAAAGGCTGATTACTCCACTGTCACAAATAACTGTGATAAAGAAGCATTAGTGGAAATGGTGGTCCAGAACTAGAATTTGTGCAGTTTCACTGCATAACACCACTACACCTGAGCCAACATTGATAATGACTACATCATGAATTTGTGGATTTCTCCCTCAAAGAGTGACTTGCATTAGCAATTTAATAATTGCATGCCTTCTACACACAGCAACCTCTCTCTTTATACATCCAATCAGCATTAATTTAAATGCAAGATAATTAGCAGATGAACTCACGGACAGGCGATGAAATGATCCCTGAAAATTTAACCACTTGATGTCTTGTAGTCAGGTGGTATGAAAAGCAGCACACAAAAATAGTTGGGAATCCTAATAAGATACACTAATAAGAATACACTTACAGCAGCTGAAGCAAAATCTTATCACGGGCAGCAAAATATTTAAAAAACATGAACGCATTTCAGAGCACAGACCAAACTCAAACATTTGTTTTTCTCCAGAAGATGATCAAAATAGTAAATGCCACTTTATCTTTGTCTTTCCACGGTTTGTCTATAAATAAGTCTGCATGTAGATATACTGACTGACTAGATAGTTACCATCAACACAAAGGCAGGTATTAGGTGGCACTGTCGCTAGACTTTGTATGTGCTGATCATGACAGCCCAGGAAAATATGTTTGCGCACATAACATGTCCACGTGAGAGCACTAAATCAGAACCACACTCAACATACACAAATCTTGTGTGGTTTACTTGCCAAGCTTTGGGCAGTCTGGTGGATCCCAGTTTCCATGCCCAAGCAAACACCTCCTGGCAGCCCATGGCGGATTCACCTTAGCAAGGAGAGTAGTTTTGCAGGCTGCAATTTTTTTTCTTTTTTAACTTTTTTTCCTCCAAAGAAATATTCTTAAAAACTCACAAAGCAGTCATTAAAGCAATGTTTTGCACACATAACAGATGCTGAGTGCCTCAGTCACAGAGCACTTGGGAGCAAATCCCACAGGAGAGGCAGAGGAAGCAGACAGGGAGGGCCCCAGGAGAGGCAGTGTCCAGCATCGCCCCACGCCAGCTCTACATGAACGCTGCCTGCACATATCTACATGTCAACACAAAAAAGCCAGCACCCGGGGAGAAATGAGAGGTGCCTACACGCTCACATACCAACAAGAAACCCTTCGCTCAGTGATATATGTAGTTAGTTATTTTAAGACTGATTAAATATCTCATGAAAATGAACTGTGCATTTGTGGCAAACCCAAGCTGAGCAGTTTGGCAGGGATGTTAGGTAATAAATAGTTCCTTGCACCATGGATCATGTGAGGTGATAAACACAACATTTCTTGCCACCTTTGCACTTTAGCAGTACTTAAGTACAAAAACAAAAACGAAGGTACAGAAATAGAGGTACACGGAAATAAAAATGAAAGTGAGACTGCATTTGAGATCATAATGACTAATTATGCTGTGAGAAAATGATTATTCTACCTACTGTAATTACACTGCGCTTCTCAATATTACCAACTCTGTGTGTAATGCTATTTTACACAACATGGGTCCAAATAGAAAGACTAACGTATTAATAATAAACATCAAGAACTGACTTGTTAGATTGCCATCGAGTTGTTACGTCCCTGTTCTTACCAATATCTTTATGTTCTGGTAAATAGCTTGTCCTTCTGATGGGTATTACTATTCCGAATCACGTTTATATAAACTAAGGAAGAAAATAACATTGTTTTGATTTGCTCTCATTACATATCTCCTAAAAAAATACGCCAGGGCATTTTGGAACATGAAGAATGCCCACAGTTATGATTTTTATAAAATGCACTTTAATCTTACACTCTGTTACTATTTCATGATTTGGCCCTGAACAATTTTTTACTGCATCCCCTCTTTGAATTCAAAGCTTACCTACTGCAATGAATATTTATAAATAGTACATTAATTAAATGTGCCTTACCTTCACTAGCCTAGAAAGACTATTAATCATCTGGCAAGCATGCGAGCACAACACAGCTATTATTACTCATGGGTACAAACTTGCAGGTAAAGCTGACTACCACTGCACAGTGTAACTGCCTCCAACAACCCCAAGCACGTGAAGAAGCTTCCTCCCAGAGATGTTTTGTCTTTCTCTCACCTCACCAAGTGATGATGCATCACATGCATTTGCTAGATGCTGCAGGCTGTTTTTCTTTTCTTACCTCACTATGCCAACAGCTAGTGAAACGCACTTGTAGTGACCACCCTGAGACTGGGCACACAGAGGACACCCTGGTTTATTGGGGAAGGGTTGTTGGACTCTCCTCACCAACACCTCCCAGAGAGCACTCACCAGCACACTGGGGAGAGTCAGTGCCAAACACAAGATGCAGCTGTAACCAGCAATAGGTTTGCTAGGGGCAGGGTTACAGAAATACAGTATTTTTTAAGAGGACAAAAGAAGTTTAAAAATAAGAGCAATCACCAGCTGCCTCATATCAAACATCTGAGGTACAAACATGTTCTTCTTTGCCTTGTGTCATTGCTGAATCGAACTTCAGTCAGAATGAAAAGGTGTTTCATGTGCTCTTCTATCAGTAGTAGCTGCAACCAACGCTGCTGGTACTTCAATATGTAAGTAAATAAACCCAAGAGGCTGCGGCTTAGAAACTATGTATGATCTATTCCTTGACCCTGACTAAATGCTCATAATGTTCTTTGATACATGACAGTACGTGTTAGGCAGCAAATATTTTTCCATGGGAAATGTTTCCCCGATACCCCATTCATATCTTTATTAATCACAGATCATCTCAGAGCTCTGAAATTCTAATTTGACAAGCATCTAAAAATGTAGAAGTTTAGAGTAGCCTTCACTGCGCGTACAGTGACTGAACATGAGGCATTTATTTTACCTAACACAGATAAAGGCATCAGAATGATGTACACAACTGCCTAGTGCATTTTTTTGTTCTCTTTAGCTACTCACCTTAGTTATACTGTATGGAAAAGGACAGTCTCTTCCATCACATTTGAATTGGCTGCCTTTTCTCTTTCTCAGAGGTCCTATTAACTGTGCCTACGCCGACTCCATTACCCTTTTTCCCTCCCTCTTTCACAGTGAATCAAGGTACACATTAACCACAAGCGTCCCCCAAATCTAACCCTTCCCTCACACCACCAAACTCTCCCACCCATTTTTGCCCCTCAGCATCTCCATTCCCAATTCCTTTTTGTTAGTGCTCTTTCCACCTCAAAGAGGCTGAGGCCTGCCACCGCCTGCCGCTCTTGCTACTGCTGTTGCATGTCATGTTTCAATATCTATATTATCAGTGACCTCATAAAAATTCCCTCTGCCCTGTGAAGGGAAAGGTGCTAGGGGACTAGAGACAGGGTAACCTACTTAATGGGAGCTGGAGGGAGCAGTCGGCAGGGAGGGAGGAAGGGGACATGAGTGAGCAAAGCGTGATCTATCAGAGCAAGGTGGGAAATGAGGCTGTGAAGCAAGGTGTGAGCTGAATGCTAACAACCTGAATGCTTGGCTGGGATCCTCTCCTTGCTGTTTGATGGGGCTACACCAGATCCTCTCCTCTTTCCATCTTAGGCTGTCCTCGGGCAACTTCACCTAGGCCCAGATGTCCAGCCGTCATGGCAATTTATGGCTGTCTGTGCTGAACCTGTCGCTAAAGCCTGGAGAGCAAAGTGCTCAGTGCGCAGCACATCACTGCGCAGCCAGGATGGAGGCTCGTTTAGCCATTCAGATGGTACTCCACTTTTGAAACACATCCCTGACATCTGCAGGATCTGCAGTATTTGTTGTGTGTTTTTTTCATAACAGCATACCCCATTCCCCACCTTTCCCAAGAGACACTCTTGTCCTCATATTACAAATGAAGTGTGTAAAACCCAGTGTCAGGTCACATTCAGGGTGTGTGAAGGCAGAATAGGCAAAAGAAACCAGATCTGTGAGCACACAAACGAATGAGCTATCTTTCCTCCTTTGTGCAGGCTTACATAAATTTCCCTCCACAGCTTCCAAACCACAGTTGTGATTAAATATACATAATAATGCTCAGTAATTGGGGGTAATTTATACATCCCATTAAAACAAAATGCATCTCTGATATTAGTAAGACAGTACCAGCAGATGAACTAAAAAGACCAAAGATTTGTTAATAGGAGGCACAAGGTGGTGTTTTCTGTGCTTACCTTCAGCACTGTGATATTCCATGCAAAGCTTTCAATGGCTTTGCTTAATTTTCTTCCTTTCAAACCTTCCTTTGTCCCAAGGTTATGAAGCTCTTCATGGAATTCCATCCCTAAAAAAACAGATCACTGCATCACCCTCCGCATGATTGATTTCCCCTACAAAATGTTCAGTGAGCATTTTTCTCCTCACAGCTGGCACTTCCTACATCCTGTTTGTGTTCCCCCCTTCTTCCCCATCAGAACACCATTCCTGGAGAGCACCTTCCAGAACACAAGTGTTACGTGCAACCTTGCACATGCCTGGTCCCCACACAAACACTCCTCCGGCACTTCTGCTTGCAGAAATATTGTGACAAAAGGCGATATTTTGTCACTCTCCTTCAATGGATGACTGTGCCCTGGGAGGCAGTCTGGCAGATATGAAAGATACCTGTGCAGCACAGAAAATACAGGCTCAGGTGCACAGCTTCTTCTAATCTTAATCACAAGTCATAGAGAAAAACCCTTGTACTCCGCAATGACAAATTATTTCATGAATGCACACCACTAATGGTAGGATTGCTGTTCCTGCAGCCTGCTGAATATAGACTTCCAACCATAGCCTTGGCAATTGTGACATTTCATTACTGGAGACTAGAACTGAAGAAATCTAGGAGCAGATTAAAAACTTTAATAAGTCCAATTAGCTCACCAATTCTATGAGATTCGCACAGTGTATGCAAACATTTCTCTGAGGTTGCTGAGAATGAAGAGACAAAATGGAGAAAGAGCTGCTTGTGTTCCATTAATTTTTACTTTACAAAGGCCTAATTGGCACTAAATCACTCCAAAACATCTGAAGCCCACTCTGGCTGAAGAAACCAAGTTCAATCTCTAGTTCAGTCTCCAATTTCATAGCTCTCCCTCCCCTAGTGTTTTAAGGTAAACAAGTTCAAGTTTTTTTGAAATTACATCAAAGAAATGCCCATTGACACCTGACAGAAAACACCTGCACAGAGCACAGAGCAGCTATTTTAGCACGGTTGCTGAAGGAGACAGCCCCTGATGCCCTGAGGCAGGCTGCAATCAGCATCAGCCTGCCCAAAGCTCTTCTGGAAAACTGGCAATAGCCTTCTTCTTGCCCTGCACCCAATCTGGAGGTGGCTGAAGTCACAGCTTGAGAAATACTCAAGGAGTTTAATCTCACACAATGTAAGGCTTACCTACTGTTTATTCTCCAGAACTTCACTCACTCACAAGTTTTCCAGCAACTGAACGGAGCTCCTGCAACACTTCCTTTGGAAAACAGTCTAAATAATTGCATTTCAAGCAAGATTTCCTTTTAAGCTGCCTCATGCCAGCGGACTTACAAATCACATCACTTGAATAAGAGAAAGAAAATAGTCAGGTGACTTGCTTTGTCCTCTGAAGAACTAGGAAGGTCTACAGTGCTCAGTTCCACTTGGACAGCCCTGCCTTTATGCAGCGTACTTTATTTTTCACCTTGAAACTCACTTCCTCACCTGTCAACTGGAGACAGTGCTGCCCACATAGAGGCAGCTGCTAATATCTGTTAGGCTGTGGGAGGGAGCATCAAAACCACACATGAAAAATAAATAAACAGAACCACAAATCCAGCAGCCTGAGAAGTCATTTAGGGTCCCTGTGGCATAGGGAGCCTGGGCCAAACCAGGCTGGGAATGCACTTGAAAGGGAGTGGGATTGAGCTGAGGTTGGTGAAAGACAATGTCTTAGGCAATTTTACCTCTAACATCTCTTAACAGGAGGAGCCAATGCACAACCAAGATGAAGCCCTTCAAATGCAGGAAGATGTACCACCTCTCCTCCATTTGCTACCACAACTCTGGCCATTGCTCCTGAGCCCTGAATTTCAGTGAACAAAGACTGGATTCCACCTTGCCCTTTTAACACTTAGAAATCAGTTAAATGCTATTATTGAAACAGTCTTCAAGCTTCTTCTCATTAAAAAGATGGGTTAAAAAATATGAATTAAAGCATTTACTATAAAGCACCAGTTTCATTCATTATTTACATTTAATAGAAGCAAATGGGTGTAGACCGTTTCACTTGCCAAATCCAAAAACGACTATTGGAAAAAACAGTACTTAGAATTGTTGTGGTCCCAGAAGACTATGCCTGAGATCATAAATTAAATACAGTAGCTAGTGTTTTTGCATTACTGAGCTTAGAGGCTCATTGCAGGTTACAAAAGGCGCAGCTATACAACTAAATTGACTGAAAGCAGATTTTATTTCCTCAGTGTAAACCCATAAATTCACTGCATGAATTTGTTCGGCATGGTTTCTGATACATGAAAGCTGATGGATTTAGTTGCAGAGGATTAAGATCTTAACACTGCCGAATGTGGACTCTTATCTCTCTAGCAGGGCTTATTTTTGTGTATCATCGTAAACTACAGGAAACATGTCCCACTTAGGAGTCCAGGTTACTGTCCTAAATAAGAGATGAAGGGGTTTGCATGAATAAGCTGAGCTGTGAATCACAGACATTTTGGTGATTCCTACCATCCTGGAAAAGGAGTGTGATCTTGTGGCAGAACAAACAGCATATGGGTGGCCACTTTGGAAGCCATCGCCTCCTTTTCTACTGATATATGCAAAACAGAGTCCCAGCTCAGGTAGAGACATCCAATATAATATAACAGCAATACATGATCTGCTTTAAGCCCACTTACACTGATTTGTGCCCATGTAATGCATAATGTGTATTATGCACGGCCACATGGATTCACTGGAACACAACAGAATTATATTGGTGCAAGTTTCCAACATCTAAAACAAACCTAAATGGAAAAATTAAGTAAAGGTAGGCAAGAGAACTTGGTCCTGTGGGTTTCAAAACCTCTCGCCTACAGTGTGTTTAAGGGGATGACTGTGACAGAGAACAGAGCTCAGTAAAGGCAGCACATCTTCTCACTCTCTTTTTAATTGAATTTCTTTCTGGTTCATTTGACTGATTTAAATGCTGTCAGACATTTCAGGTCTGTAGACCAAATGGAGAAATAGCTTTTGAGATGAAAGCTGAGCATTCTTCCCTGATCCTGCACCTCCACTGCTGTTGGAGGATGAGCCTTCAGGAGGGCAGAGTCTGCTAAGGAAAACCAGGATGCTCACTTAACTCTCAGGAGAAAGATGATGCACAGTCACAAACTGTAAGAAAATTATGGCACGTTGTTTCCATCTCCCATCCAGAACTGCACATTAGAGAAGGATTACCTGCTTTCTGACACTGAACAATCTTGTCGTGAGTGATGTCCGCCGTCTCAATAAGAACCCTGCTCTCTTGAATCATCTGTCAGAAAAGAAATGAAAAACAACAGCATTACTAGGGTGTCCTGCAACATCTCATCCACAAAAAGCAACAAACGTAAAACCCAGGAAGAGCTCTGTTCTGCAAACAAAACCATAAAGATTGGATCACCGCTTCATATCAGGTCCCCTAGATCTATATTAAGCTAAGTGACAGTTGCTCAGGAGATGTTTTGTTCCAGAAATGAAGGAACAGCTGTTTTACATAAGTGAGACATACTGTAAATAATGTGAAGTGATTTCAGGAGAAAGCAGAGTTAGCAGACAAACAAAACTCATTCTGTGTGAAACCAAGCCCTTTCTAATTACTATTTTCCTTGAAATGGATGAAGAAGTAAATATAGGCCTCAGCATAAGCTGTTACCAAAAACGTTACCAAGTCATGAATAGCGCTGATTTTGAGAGGTACTTAATCCTGTGTGTAACTGTATGCATTACAGTAGTTCACACAGTTCAGTTGCTTGAGGTTCTCTTTGCAGAAATTCAGACTGAAATTGTACAGCTTTCAGCATCTTGGTGTTGCTGTTGAAGTTTACAAGGGATAGCAAAAAATCAGCCAGGTAGTTTCAGCAGGACTACTCACGAGTTTCAAGAGACATCCTCATCTGTGCAGCTTCCCAGAGTAGACCATTAGGAGAAGCACAGATGAAATGTCCATTATGTGACACGTTTTCTGAGCCTCGCCTCTTGCCACTACTCTTCCCCTTTGATGTTAACAGTCCTTCCAAAGCTCTTCAGAAGCCCAGGCAAGCAAACAAATTGTTTCAATGCTTATTCTGTGAAATTGCAGAAGGTAGCACATACGTCTGTTACAGAAGGAAAGAACATGCTGTATAGCAAATTATGCCCGTGAATAATCTCACTCTTCTGGGACTTACAACACAAAACTCAGGCAGAATGAAAGCAGTGCCAATTAGAAATGCAGCAGAGTACTGCTTAATTTCTGAAAATACAGAAACCATCATCTGAAAGCTCTGCCAAAGTGCTACAACTGTAAAAAGCATCCCTACTGTCAAATGCACTAAGTATGAAAACACAAGCAGTCAGTTGCAATGACTTTGGTGAAAGGCAGTGTAAGTACTAAGCCAACCCTCACAAATTAGCATGTCTTACTATTTTAACTAGATACAAGGGAGGAGACATTTCCACACGTCACACACAATCTTCTAAATTCTGGAAAAATTCAGATCCAGACTTTGCTGCTTATGCCATCTCCACTGCTAAATAAAGTTATTAAGAAAGGCTTACTTTAATAGAAGTGCCTACACCTTCACTTCAACGTAAACAAGAAGATGAGAAGAATAAAATCCATTGCCAGATTCACATGCATAAAGAAGAAGGCTCGACACATCTATAAGAGTACAAAATCATTTTCAACAGAAGATGTTTGGTAGATATGCCTGAGAGTTAAATTATTTTAGATAGTATCCTTTGCCTTTCACTGTGTATTACTTGCTTGTTCATGCATCATGTTGATTTTTTTCTCTTTGATATTTTCACTTGTCATCTGGAAAGAGATGACAATTTCTACCCACCCTCTGGCTTTTCTGTGCCGCAGCACGTAGACTGTGCAGAAGCAGACATTCAGTCGCCAACTACAAGTACTGCAGTCAGTCTGAACAGTAAAGCCAGTCACTAAGGAGGCAGCCAGAGGCCCAACATGCATCTCATGGGCATGCAGACCAGACCCGGTGCCTGCAGCCAGGCACTGCTGGCCACATCCTCATCACACCAGGGCTTGCCCACAGCCCCACTGTGGGTCTGCACCTGCTCTTCCCCCACAACAGCACCAGCGAGCTGCTCAGCGAGGTCAGTGCACCTCAGCCAATGTGCCAGACTTGCACGCACAGATCTCCAAAGTATAAAACCTGATTTATGAGAGTCACAGCTATGACACACAAAGAGCAAACTTGAGAATCATGAGTTTTTACATGCAATTTGGTGAGTTTGACCATATCTTCCTCCAACTACTGGATCCACTCCCAGGAGCTTCTGGTGCAGTTGTCTTTCAATTACCAAATGTGAAAGCATTACATTTGTTTTTAAAAGAGAATTGGCAAGAGGATGTCAAATTTTTTTACTGCAGAGCAGGTAGAGCAGCACTAGCACTCTTCTCCTTCGATGCCAACATCAAAGTCTCACTGCTCTCAGCAAGAAAAATTAAAAACAGATCATGAAGCAGAATTTAACTTCTTCCTGTTCTCTTGCGCAGTGGCACTCTTGATAATATAAGCTGCTTTTGTCCTGTGACATATCCTGAGAACTAACTCAGGTGACCAGACTTAGATGATGCCTTTAGTTCACCACCTGGCATTCGCCCTCAGATGTTTCTCTAGCAAATAGCAAATAGCAGGAAGAAGTAATACAACCTGGCCCAAATACAATACATGATTTTGGAGGGTCTACAGTATCTTCACCAGGCGTGATAACACTGGGTGGGATCAGTACTTCTGCACTGCAGGCCAGAAACTGCTCCCAACAGAACTGTGTCTGCAGTTTAAGCTGGCCAAAAATGCACTTCCCAGCTTTGCAGTAAAAGATCAGAGAGATAGATTATTGCAGAGATAAAGCAAGAACATTTGGTTCAAAGAATCAGAGATGGATTCATATAGATAAGAGTATGGCAGGCAAGTAACTGCTATCCAGGAATAAAATGATAGCACCGGGCTTCGGTTTTGTGGCTGTTGTTTTTTTTTTTTTCTTCCTTTAAGTCTGTCACAACAGATGCTCTTCAAAGGTTTTGGAGCAAATCCTGGGAACAAAACTTATACAATCCACAAAAAAAAAGTATAACAGTAATGTGAAAATCCAGTTCTCTTTTTTCCCTCGTGGATGTTGTCATTTACATGCAGGAAAACTCCTTGGGGAATATTTACAAAGTTATTGCTGTAAAGATCACCTAAAATGCTGTCACTGGTAACTGTTTACTGGAATTACTGCTAACGATGTCTCAGTACGCAGTCTACCATGGGTATAAGCAGGTGAAAGCTACAGCTAGAGAGCCAGGGCTTCATGCACACCTCTCTGCTGGACCCAGGAAAGCAAGTGGCAGGTTTCCTAGCCACAGCAGAGGGTGCAGGGCCAGGGATGGAGCACATTGCCTGCAGGCACCTCTGCACAGGCCCGACTGTCAGCCCCACAGCTCTGCTCGTGTCAACTGCTCCTGCACACAGCCCTGTGCTGTGGAATCTAGAAAAACCTTTTTCTTTTCCCCCTATTTTTTTGGCATTGGTTCTTAAATGACTCCAGAAACTCCTAGTCTGAATGTTCCCCTGGCTTTTCCAGCTGGCATCAAACCCAAAGCCCTGCTTGTGGATGTCAGCTACCTCTACTAGCAGTGCCAAGACAAGAACCAGAAGCCCAAAATACAACATGGAGCTGTGGGATTTTCTGCTGGGAAGGTAACTCCATAAATCACACAACAGCCCAAGATTTCCAACGCCCAGTTTTGCCAGCAATGTTATGACATCCAGCAACGTGTCTCAGATGTGAAGAGTGAGTGCCTTTTGCAGCCTGAATTTCCATACACCTCTGCACTGCTAAGATCCCTGCTGAACAGTGTTCTCGAGGTAGTTTTTAAGACCCAGTCACCTGCCCAGAGTCCATCAGGCTGATTTTTAATGGCAGCTCCCAAATGGCACCTCAGATTGGCTAGTGCCTTCAAAAAGCAAGAGATGTGTTCTCATCCCTTCGGAAACTCATGGTTCACCACTCTGACAATAAGCTTTAAGGGACTGACCACAAATAAATATGTTCTAAGGAGCAAACTTTAAAGGATGGATGCTGATATCTAGGTCCACTTGGAGCCAGGACAGCTCGTTTCCCATGTTAGAAAGATTTATCTTGAGAGTGATGTGTTTCAAGTAACTACAGGGGAAAAACATGGACAAAAATGGCAGCGAAGCCACACAAAAACTTGATTCTCTTACAGGAGTTTCCAGAGGTACTTTGCTGACCAGCAGTATACACCTACTGAAGTAGGAAAGAGGAATAGGGTGAATGAGAAAAACTTCCTTTAACAGGATTTCTAAACAGATGCAGAAGGGAAGAAGGAAGGGCATAGAACAGTAGTTTACTAAAGTTATTCTATGAAGGCATCAGAACAGAACTCACTCTGCACATCACACTGAAACCCAGGGAGCAAGTTATAAGCTGTGACTCGCTGCTTGTTCTGCCTGCCGGCTTGCTGTGCCCCTTCACGTTGCTTGGATCCCGCTCACTTCAGAACCAGCCTCTGCATCCCAACAGACAGGGGCCAGTGAGGAGGGCACGGTGTGGAACAAAGCGGGGGTCCTGCTCCTCCATCAGGGGCTCTGCTGCTTTTCTGGGGGAAAAGGGACACCAACACTGTGCACGTCCTGGAGGTGCTGACCCTGCTGTAGAGGCTGCAGTACAAGAAATACTCTCACAATGAGAAGGGAATAAGTTGCTCAGAGTAACAGAAGATGCACATGGCATAAGTCCCAGAAGTACCTGTCATATTTAATAAACTAATGGAGATGAGGAATACAAAACCTCATCTGCATATACTAATTTTTTTCCTGCAAAGTTGCTCATTTAATTTAAATATTCTTACAAAATGCTGAAAACAAGCAGCTTAAATTTGATTCACCTCAATCTACCTGAAGCACCCTGCTGAAATCAGGCAAGGTCTCTCACCAAAGCACAGGAGGTGGGAGCTGGCACAAACTCAGGAGCTCTCTAATACACAGCCCCTGAGAATCAGGAGGTGGAACAGACCGTGGGCTGAAAATATAACCGGCCTGGATTACTAAAGTGTCTAAACACTGCCTGCAATATCAACTTCAAAATCACACTTGCAGAAAGATGTTATGTATCATGTTTGTTAAGTATTATTACAAAGGTAAATAAATGTAAGTGAAACATAAAGTATGTTTACACTAAATACATTTTTTTTAACTCACAAGAATTTCTTGTTTGTAC
This sequence comes from Numida meleagris, assembly GCF_002078875.1. NCBI lineage: Eukaryota > Metazoa > Chordata > Aves > Galliformes > Numididae > Numida > Numida meleagris. The sequence goes on along the minus strand of NC_034413.1, from coordinate 44,272,054 downwards.
TGATGTTTAATCACAAGATCAGCCAAAAATGAATAAAAAATGTTATTTCTTTTTATTTTAACGAACTCCTGTGCTACAAACCAATTTCTTCCTTTTATTACAAACTACTCTAGAAACTGAAAAGGGAAGAGGAAATTAACTCAGCAGAGTCTCATCAAAAAAAAAAGGACAGGAAAAACTCCTGGTGGCAAATTAAAGCACTGCTTCTGCTGGGAAGATAAATGATAGAGAAGAGACAGTTCAAAGAATCTACTCATAAGTATTCTGATGCTTAGAACAGAAACCGACGGAACATCAAATTAAAAAAAAAAAAGAGAGAGAGAGCTTCCCCCTCTCTCCCATTCTCCCGCGCCTGCCTCAGACAAGGAAGAATTCTGCCTGGGTAAGGAATGCCGTATCGTGTCTCTATTGCTGCAAAAAATGCCACAGAAATACAGCCAATTGGAAAAACATCTGAAGCACAAACTGAGCTCATGAAAATTTCAAGAGGATTTCCTCTAGCACCAAGCATTTCTTGCAGACATTTGGGACTTGAAACTGCCAGACAATTAATCATGTGCCAGCAAGCGTTGTAAAGAGGATTTCCACATGGTACCAAAATGTGGGAAGAAAAGCTGCCCACCTACTGTGCCTTGCCTCTGTCCCAGTACACTCCAAGTCAGGTTTCTGTATCTGATCCTGTATGGGTTCAGCCCAGCAATACTTGTTAGAGATGGTCACATTAGCTGGAAATCTCGGAAACACCTTAGCCACACAGACTGCAGAAGGAACTGAAGGAAATCCACTCTAAGTTCCAATTTCACAGTTTTGCTTCCAAGTATTTCTGGAGAAATATGGTGCCAGAGCATTGCAGGATGTGACCTTGTCATGGTTTTCATCGGTATTTCACATCATAACATCATGCAGAGCACTGGGAGTTAGAGTTAATGCTGCAGTTCCATGGACTGTTTACTTCCTGAGTTCCGGTCTCTTGGTCTCAGAAGAGAAGAACAAACTACAACTCCCAGAAGACTTAATTTTTCTGTTTCCGCTTTCCGTTTGGAGGGAAAGATAAAATGGACTGGGAGTCATGAGACTGCCCTCTGCACTCCCCGGCTGTCTCGCCTACAGTATTAGAGTAAGGACTTCGGTTTTGGAAACTCTCTCTTCTGCATTTTATTAGCTTCAATTTCAATCATATTGTATTATATTGTATTATCCCACATTCTGTTACTACATTTAGTAAACTAATTTTCTTTTCCTTTAGCTCATTGCCACTGTTCTTTCTCATCCAGGCCCATTTCTCACCTTCTCCCTTCTCCCCCAGCCCCCCCTTCAGGGCAGAGATCCGTGGGTCTCCTCTCCCCCTTGTCATGGAAACCAGGTCAAATCATGACAGACCTGGTGCATGAAGACCAGTTCTTTATAAAACAATAGAAATAACTAAGAAACAGGGGAAGGAGTCAGCTTTCAACATGCTTGTGCTAAGCTTGACCAACTAAAGCACCAACTGGAATTTCAGTCTATAAGAAATGTTCTGATGGGACCACTTCCAGGTCCTAATTTAGAAGAATGGATGTGGCTATCAGAGAGAGAAAATGAGAGACTAGTGGGAAAAGAGAGAGAATTACAAGAAAAGGAGAAAGGAAAAGGATAATTGCTTTCCCTGTCTATGTCCAATTTTGGATAGAAAGCTCTGTAAGACAGCTATGAATTCAATGTCCCAGTACTGGACTGTGTTTGACGTCAGTGCTTTATGACACTTTCTTGGCAGTGAATATTATGCTCTACAATATCCCTTGTTTTCAGCTGTTCAGAGAATTGTGAAAAATGTCCCTTTGGGGATGACACTGTCCCAGCTGAAATACAAATTTCAGTGGAAAAGCTCAAAAATCCATTTGGTCGTTTTGCATTTACATAAACTGGAAAAATGAATTTTCTCCCTGGGAATAAATAGCCATCATGCTCGCATCAAGACAAGGAAACCCAAAAGACTGAATCTGAAAGAAGAATGGACAGGGATACACACTTCTGCAGATTTGTGCTAGCGTGCATGGACCTTTACTTGTGTCAGAAAACCCACTGCCATTAAATACATTGTCTTATTTCCCAGCAGTGTGTTTCTTCTCAAAAATCCCCAATCCATCTCCCTGTTAGCTGGTATGTTAACTCTAACTTGCCTTCTCTCAACCATACCAACAGACACATCATCCTTCCTTATCTATCTGTTACAAAACAACCAAAATCAGTTCCCATAAAGAGGCTTGAATACTAAGCAAAACATTCATGTGAACATGAGAATATATAACAAAAACATTATCTATCCATCTTTTGTGCAACTATGATTCAAAAACAGAGTAAGAAAAATATTTGGGGAGCTTCTTTAATTTTTCCTGAAAAAATAATACTTGCACAAGAGCCAGAAGATTGGGTAAGGACAAGAAAATGTATTATCGCGTGTGTCTTATTTCTGATTTCCAGATGATTTAATCACTTCATCTCAGAGGAAAAATAAAGTTGAACCAATAACTGTACAGCAAATTGCACAAGCGTCCCTTAGTTAATACATGCTTGCATCAGCAAACGAATACACTGTGCAGAGAAACCACAATCTGTTTACCAAAAAAAAAAAAAAAAATCACGCATAAAAAAAAAATCTAACTTCACAGGATAACTGTTTGCAATGTATAATTCAGCCATCTGTCACATCCAGCTGGGCCCCATCCCTTTTCCTCACACGGAGTATCTCCTTTTCTTTCTTTCTTTTCTTTGCCCTCCCTCCCCACACCCTAAGTGTGATCACTGAACACCAGCACCAGTTTGGCAGATTGTAAGGTGCAGCACACACGCTGCCTCACCTGAGTGAGATCCTTGCAGTGCCTGGCCACCCACGATGGGGAGCCTATGGGTAAAGGGGGACAGGCAAGGTCTGAGGAACAGCTCTGCAAATGGCATGCCCTGCTATCCTAGGATCACACAGTCTCCTGAGCTGGAAGGGACCCACAAGGACCATTGAGTCCAACCCCTGGCTCCACACAGCGCCATCCAAAATTCAAACCCTCTTTCTGAGAGCGCTGTCCAAACACTCCTTGAGCTCCAGCAGCTCAGGGCCATGCCCACTGCCCTGGGCAGCCCATTTCATGCCCACCGCCCTCTGGGGCAGAACTTTTCCCTAACCCCCACCCGACCCTCTATGACATCATATACTACACTATGTATAGTAGTAACCAAAACTGCACGTAAGCTGAAATAAACTGTTCTAAACTGTGATTCTGGTAATTACATATTCTTCAAGAATGCCTTCTCTACATTGCCCACGTTCTACCTTATTTTCAAGTGGTGCCATTCCCTGCACTCTGCAGAAACTCCCCTACCACTGAAGGTAACACCGCCGAAGCCCCCTCCTCCACAAGAAACAACAGTAGCTGATTTCCATAAAATTGATGCAGTGCAACTGTAAGAAAAATAGAGCCTCAAAAAATCATTCTGGATCCTTAGACAAAAGCACATCACATTTTATTCTAATAGAGCCTCTCTCAAAAGAAAATTTTGAAGGCTGAACACAATGGTAGAACTAATTACCCAGGAAAATACAAACAAACTGGTCTTTGTCTATCTGCCTGCTCTGACAAAGGCTGAACACAAAGGAACAAACAGTTATTTGTTTTCAGAAGGCTGTGGTAGGTCTCAGAGTATTTGCACCTCCATTTGCCTGGGCTAACACTGCCCGTGCCCCATTAAACACGCTGGTATGGGGAATAAATACAGCACATTAGGGCTGTTTTTATCAGAGATCACTTTCAAAGCAGACTTTTTTAAAGAATGTGAAATATGTGATGCTTTCTGAGGAACAGCTGCCCAGCACCCAAGGTACCTGTGCCTCGGACCTCAGCAAGAGAGGCAGGCCTGCAATTGACAAGTTTCCGCCGCGAAGATTAGGGCCAAACTTTTCCCCATTCTACCATAACAGGAGCTAAGAAGTGCATCCATTCATACAAGAGAGAGGCCAACATCAGTAGTTTTATGGTATGCATTTGAAATTGCTCTCAGGCTTACTCATTCAAAACCCACTTTGAGTTGAACGGACATTTCTGGGGAATGTAAGACATGCAGCAAGTAACTGTTCCAGTCACCCCAGTTCCACGTAGCTATGCTCATCAACAACTTAAAACTGCAGTATATCTTTCTGGTTTGTGAGTTTTCTTAACGGTACCCGAAACATTTTATTTTGCTTTCTACCAACATCTCTTTGTGCACTTTCACACTGCTACCAAGTATTTCTTTCTGGAGAACAAAAGCACAGAGAAAAATCGTCCTTTTCTGTTAACTTCCTCCTTTCTCTTTCTGTCTCCCTGTCTTCTTTAACACCCCCGGACATACTCCAGCTCACACTTGTTGACCCTGCTGAATCGCGTGCTGGCTACCTGATTTAACCTGTCACACAAACTGACCGGGAAAAGCTTAAAAATTACAAGTTCCTTACTAAAAAGAAGTACACTCTCGGTTATTACAAGTCACTGTAAATACCATAGCAAGAGTCCTTTTTCAGTGTCAAAACTACAAAATCCTCCACCACTACTCATTGTATTTTCAAATATCAAGACTGATAGAGACTTAATGTTCTAAATACAGAAAAGACAAAATAGATTTCAATCTTCAGCTGCTGACGCTACTTCAAAAAGAAAATAACCAAAATAAAGCAAACACATTCATAAAATCTAGCTTTTGCTTTTTCAGAAGCAAACAGTTTTTAGCAACATAAGATGCCCAACAAGCCAGACAATGTGAATGAAAATATCTTAAACTATGTTCTCATTAACCAGAATTGCAGCTCAAATCAGCCCTAACACAGGCATGGAAGAATCCTCTTTCTCTTCTCTTCACTCTGATTTTAAAGCCCTTGTGTTGTATCTTGATATTAGAAGTAATTTTTCTCCATCAGACACAAATGTGAAAGTAAACATTACTTTAAAACAGTTATAAAAGAGTTTTCATCTGCATCCAAAAGAGGCCCTTCAGCAATTTCAAGCAGAAAAACTATTTCTAAATCATACAGAGACCTTGATACATCTCATGTGCACTCTTCAGTACGTAATTATAAAGATAAGAGATGACACATTCATTTTGGTAAACTCCATACGTAGGCCTCCAAATACAGAAGAAATTCTTATTTTGTGATATTTGCTCTTTCAGCCAAGCATCTCACTACATAATGACTCCATCCTAAGTATGGCAGGTGACTGGACATCCAAATCCTCATTCTAATATTGATACAGCTGGTATTTTATTACCACAAATGCATTGCCTTCAAATAAAACTAACTGCTTTGGAAGGAACCCGAATACTTTTCAGAGTATTTGTAGCATGTCTTTTAATCACACTAGTGTCTCCCTTTTCTCCCCAACCTTTCTCCTGAAAAGCGTGTTAAAACAGCAAAATTTGAGACAGAAAGGAGGAGAGCATTTGGCACAGTGAATAGCTGGTCAAAGATGCAATTGCTCTTTATAACACTTTATGGTCTCTGGAAGCCATTTGATGCCCCCCAGGTTACTTACTGTTTTATTCCTTACATACATAAGCTGTGGAAATAATTGCTGCACACTGGAAATGCATTGTGATGTAGTCTAATTGCCACAACGTGATATTCAAGTCACGTTTCACAGAACTACACAGTTTTCTACTGGTTGATATGGATCAGCTACTAAGGATGGGAAGTTACAAGGCAGTCTAATAACGTGAGAAGTACGATGTAAGAGCAACTACTGCCGCTACAAGTCACACACAGCTGTTACTCGACCACAAACAGCTGCGATACATGTACTCAGCACATGAGGCTGAGCAGCAGCATTTACCTCAAATTATTTTAGTTTGTCTCTTCGCATTTCGCAAGTATTTCTGTACCATACCACCCTTCTCCTTCCCCACATGAAAGAGTGGGCTTTTAAAAACATTTCTTCTAACTGTGTCCTCTCAAACAGAGATACTTAGTTGGTTTTAGTAGAGACACAGGCACTTCCTACAGTGCTGCAGAAAGGCACTGGGAGAGGATAGCTCAGCTTTGCCTGGGTACTCCCACACTGTGCCTCCCTGTCTGATGGCTTTACTCTCTGCTGAGGGAAGAGAAGCAAAGGCAAACACAAATCTTGCCCCTTCTCAAGGACAATGACAAACAGCCACTGGTACATGCTGAACTGCTGCTGTTTTTATAAACAAAGTCACTCCTCAAGTGCCAACGTGTGCTAGTCACAGCCATGTTTAAAGAAAAAAAGAAACAACAACAAATAGCCCAGTGTCGTGATTTGGACGATAAAAGGACAATTTTGCATAGTTTAAATTGCCTGAAGAGCTCTGTTCATTTAACAGAAACTTCCAGGCAGAAGAAAGCCAGCAAGTAGCCTGCCATTTTTGCAACCATGGGAAGACACAGGTAGCAGTGGGAAGCACCTACCAGGTCATATGCAGCCAGAACCTTTTTCTGCACATCGGGCATGGTCCCCAGAGGCTCTAGATAAGGAAATGCGTCCTTCATACAGAGGGTAACAGAGGGTGCATTCTCACTGCTTATGAGCCGTGAGGACAGGGTCAGGATGCACTGCTTCAAGCTTGCGATGGGTGGTAGCCCGCACAGCTCTTTAACGGACACCATGGCATTCTGGGGGAAGAAAAAGAAATACTTTTGCACAAATCCTCACCTGCCATCAGCTCCCCACCTGCCAGTGTATAGTCATTGCCTTGGGGCTTCCCTCTCCACCACATGTCCACATACAGGCGCAAGCACACCTTCAGCTTGGAAGGGACATGTTACCATTCGGAGGATTTTAAGCGTTTTGCTTTTCATACTCAAGACGTTAACAAGACAACATTGCCAGGGCTACCCCAGTGGCTAGTTTTGCAGCTACTCTGCATTGAAAATCCAGCCCCCATGGGGACAAGCTTTGGTCCCAAGTATATCAATCCACCAGCCTAAAATACTATTTCTCTTCTCAACTGTTCAGATTCAAATTGCTTTTGATGCCGTAATTGCCTCATTCTCCTGTCATTATCATCCTCCTGCAAGAACAAGTTCGACAGACCTCATATTTCCCATGGGAAAGGCAGGCAGGAAAAACATAGTTTGTTTTCAGCCCAGCATTACCACATCATAAAGAAACACAAACACTCTTCTTCATAGGTCACATGTAAGAAAATCAATACTGGATGTACAGGTCAAACCCAACTAACATATGACAATTTATTTATTTATCAAGTCAGTGGATGTTTGGCTGACTCACCTTCATAATTTAGCTTCTCGAGTCATATAATCAGTGACCACGACACCAAAAATCTAAGTGAGAGAATGTAACAACCCATAACTCACCCCACGATGTCTTCCTGAAAAAAGTCAAATGCCCAACTAATTAATAGAGAACTCTCACATTAATCAAATACATTAGCATGCAGTTAAATCTAATGACTCTGTCTTTACAGAGCATTTCCGAGAACAAGATCTTGTACTGAAACTTTGTTTGGCAGGCAGATTAATGCTGCTTCTGAGTTGAAGTCAAAGAACGTTTTCTTTCAGTATATTTCACGTATATAATCCTGACCTAGACAGAAGGTGGAGTCAGCAGTTCAAACTAGTTACTTTCAAGGCCTGCAGGAAAGGAAAGGCTGGGAAGAGTTTCCCATTCTTAAAAATATGCTTAGATTATTCCTTTGGGAGTGATTTAAAACTTATGTCATTTTGTAAACTTTTCTAGCTGCCAACACTTAATTTGCTTTAGACTCCATCCAGAAGAGCAGGGTCAATTAAGTTATATGCATTTTTCCTCTGTTTTCAAGACAGAAAAACGAATTGTTTATGTATCTTTACCAAGGAGATAGACAGTTGTGGCTGATTTCAGCTTTCCATTAAAGAAAACTCACTGTTGAATTGCTACTCAGTTTTGTTTCTAGGCAGCGCGTGGACCTCTGAGCTGAGCTCATGCTTACCAAACCTGCACAATGGCCCAGCACAGCAGAAGACAGCACAGAGTAGGCTTGGTCTCACTGTGGCATCACCTCCTGCTGCTCACAACAGTATAACCCAAGCACTTAGGTACATTGAGCTCTGGCTGCTCTTAGAGCAGCACAGGCGAGTGGATAAAGTGCCAGGAGAACATCTGAGCCACAGTGCATCACCATTGTCTGGGCAGGTAATCAGCCAGGCAAGGCAACACAGCTATTTAGCAAGGCAGAAATTACAACCCAAGCAGCCTTCAGCTGTGTACACTAAGCATTCACAGCCCTTGGGTGAACAGTGGCAACAGGCACTCAGGGAAATGTGCTGTTCTTAGCATTATGGGTTTCTGTGGTGTAGACAATACCTTAATGACACATCTACTAACTGTTTCTCACATTCAGACAAAAAAAAAATAGCATAACCCTCATCGAGTTAGCAAAACAAAAGCTTGCTGACATTTTCCAGGAACAGCAAAGAAATGAAGTTTTTAAGACCTGAGGCCTGGAGACATAAACGTACCCTCCGGTTTGCTTTCCCAGATAAACATACCAGTAAAGCGTGTGTTCAGAGAGGATATGTTGATTTTTAAACATTTTTGCCTAGCCCCATGTCTGCTTATTATGTAATACCTGCAACTCTCAGCCTTTTGATGTCCAGTTAAAAGCTGACAATGGCTGCATGCCTGAAGCTTTACCAGTTTCAGCAAGCTTTTCCTACAGGCAGGGCTCATCAGGACCTCTGCTTTCATGTTCAGTATACGCCAGTGCAGACAACTACCATACCTGCATGTTCTCTCTCATGTCGGTGGCCTCTCGTAGTGGATGCACAGCCAACTTAAAGATGTCATCGATAGTCTTGAGCCCAGTGTTCCTCAGCATGGTGTACTCCCTTGCTTTCTTTCCTATCCTCACTGAAAGGCTGCGCTTTTGGGCCTTTCCACCTCCACTTCGATTGGTTATTGCAATATGAACAAACAGCGTAACATGCTCCATGATGTCACCAACAAAAGATCGCAGCGGTATGTGCCTGTATCCAGGCTGTAGGCACTCCAGTGGGATGGTGTACTGGCCTATGAACTCATCCCCAATGTAGTCATCATCCAAAACCACAAAACGGATCATGGCCAACTCTGGTAGATTGATCTGGAACTCAAAGCTCTCATCAAAAATTGGGTTATCACTGTTTTGCTGAACAGTTTTAGTTCTTTGTTCAGTGCAATCTGCAGGAATCCCATGTATTTCTATACAAACATAGGGATCTATGACATCCCCTTTTGCACACGCACCCTTGGGCTTTGGAAAGTTCTGTCCACTGATTATTTTGACATGTAGAACTTGGGGAGAGACCCCTGGAACAATGCCCTTTGTATTTGCGCTGAAATAAGACACTTCTTCACGCATTACCGAAGGCCTGAGAACATATCCGCATCCACCATTCTGTAGAAACCAGCCAGTATGCAGGTCCATCATGGGCCCTGGAGTCTGATAGTTCATTGCCACTATCTGGCAACCACAATTCCAAAAATCTTGAGGATTTAAGTTACTGGAGTCTATCCTCATAGCACTTGGGTACACCCTGGAAAGAAGCTTTTTGTTGTAGTTGACAAAATCTTCAGGGTATTCATTTGCAATTCGACTGGCTTCTGCCTCACTAAAGGAACAGATTTCCCAATAATTTTGAGCTTTCATGGATGTCTCAAAGTCTTTGTATTGGACAGATTTGCATAGGGACACCAAGTCAGACAACTCCTTGCAGAGCCAGATCAGCTTTGGTTCCCTCGAGAAGTCTTCTGACAGTCTCCGGGATATTTCAGCCTCTTCATCTTCATCTGTGACTTCCCCTTCTAGTATATCCTGGTCGCAGGGTAGCTTCTTCCCCTTTACAATGATCTTCATTTTCAGCTTCTCAGGTGATGGGAGGTAGGCTTCTGAAGATAAAGGTGTCTCCGTGTAGAGTTTGTTTCCAAAGATCCTTTTCATGTGTTGTACCATAACCTTCTGCTGTTGTACGGAGCAGTGGTTCCCCAAGCAGAGAATAAGGGGGTATTCTGATGCAAAGAAAGCCAATTTGTTTATCACCTCAATAACATTTCGAAATGAAAGTGGTGATGTCATGTTGTTACGATTACAAATAATGGGCTCATTATCTGGGCCATCACAGACATCTAGTTCAATGCTCCGACAACTCATTTTTAAAGCTCTGACGTAACCATTGATATCAGCTGGCCCTCTGAGCTGGTCTTCTATTAGATAGGTATTGTGAGATGCATTGATGTAGTAATGCGACAAGGGCTGTGTCATGTCTTGGACAATCTTTTTGTGCTCAGGATCAAAAATATCACATTCTGGGGACAGCAAATATTGAGTAAATCCATCAATTGCAAGAAAACCTTTCAAACGTCCTTCTTGAGAAAGCTCATATCTGCGTATAATATCTAGACACATTTCTTCTGTTATGTGGGTCACTCCTTGCTCAGCCTCTAAAAACAGCATGAGGTCATTGGCATCTAGATACTCTTTGTTTTTAGATATCTGCACGAGTAAGAAATAAACTTCAGGTCTTGTGCAAAGTTCGCAGAATGCTTCACAAAATTCCTCTTCTGTTACTCGTGTTGTCAGTTTCTCTTTGCTCTTCTGGATTTCCTTGAATTTTAATCTAATCTTTGATTCCTTTAAGGTGGGGTTAAGCTTCTTTATTAGTTCCACAGATGTATCTTCTAACATAATTCCATTACCGTCAACATCTGCTGCTTCAAATACAGTCTTCAGCCAGGCAAATCGTGGGGTATTATGGCTGCTTTCCATCAAATCCAGGGGTTGTTTGCTACGAGAAACCAAGTACCTTAATCCTGATACCCAAATATTGGCCACGTCAGCTGAATTGGCAACCAGGTCAAGAGACTCATAGTTCTCACCATGAATTACCGACAGTGCACAGTCCTCAGAAATCTGGTCTGCAAGTCCATTATTCCTGAACGTTTCTGTGTTCTTCCCTAGTCTAATTTCCTTTATAGCAGAAATATCAAGTTTGGCTTTCTCAAGGTCCTTTTTGGAAGGCTCCCAACGAAGAGCCTGCAGGTCAGGATCCAAAGTAAAAAAACGGTTATAAATCCGGGAATTTGGACGAACTTTCTTCAGTTCACACCCAGCCTGCATAAAGCTGATACAGTCACTAGCGCTGCTTATTTTCTTCTCTGATGGCATGCTGCTGAAGGACACTGTTTTCTTTCTTCCACATTTCTGGTTTGAAGGATCCTGTGGAATAATTATGTTTGGGAAAAAAAAAAAAAAAAGAATTATTAAGTTTTCTAAGGCCATTCCACAAGTATATAAATAATAGAGAAGATATGTTTATGTAAAGATAATTCATGTTCTTCCAAACCTCAAAACACAACATATTATCCCTTCCCACCATTCAGTTCCCTTCTGAGCCATAAAATGTAATCATACAGTGACTTGACTGATTGCAGCATTTCAGACACCAAGTTTCCATGAGTGACATTTGCAGCTATTAAACTCTCCTCCAGATCTCAGCAACTTACTAGAGGTGTGAGCAGATAGCGCTCAGTTGTGTCATGTACATCTTCATAACAGATATAGGAAGAGGGTTTTATGCAAAGCTCCAGCATCTCATTAAGATTTGCTTAAAAGTTGGGTGGAACTGCATTTACAAACAGAATTTAAAAGATGTAAAAAGGAAACTCTGGGATAAAAAAGGCATGAAAAAAGAGTCTCAGGGTGCATAGGAGGAGAAGGGGAAGAAGTCAACAAAGCAAGGCTGGGAAGAGAGTCTGGACAGACCACCATGCCTGTGGGGCACATGTGAACACTTGCTGCTCAGCAGATGAGTTCCTGACACACCTCTGTCTCTTTTCTGTCATCTTAGATACCTCATGTAAAACGAAAACAAAACCAAACTAACGTGAGTCAGCCCCTTGAGGTACACATACAGGAGAATCTGGGCTTTCTTATTTGTATGTTTTAGAACCATTTGCCAAGGGATGCTCTCACCAGACAGAGAAGTCCATCTCTGCACAACCAGCAGCGTGGCTCTTATGGATGCTTGTGTGACAGCCCCATGTACCCCCCTGTTCAGCCCTAACCTTCCTCACACTTGCTCATCTCTCTATGCGCTTTAGAAAGTGATTATTCTGGAACTTTCTGAATACCAAGACCACAAAACACTATGGGAAAATGAAGGACAACCAAGCAAGAAATCCAAAGCCCTTTTCTTTAGGGCATATTTTCTAGCTCCTTTTGAGAAGACACTTAAGACACACGTGTCTGTCATTTCAGTATCAACTACGTACTTACTGCTGGATGTAAACCCAGCTGCTTGCAAAGCTTTTTGTAATTTTAGCTCACCAACTAAATTTAAGTCTTTCCCCACATATTATCAATTCAAAACATTTCACAGTAATTATAAATTGCAAATCATTCTTTTTCTCTGTACGATTTCCATCTAATCCATTAGTATTCAAACAATCCACCAGCTACAAAACATCATTTTAAAAACATTGTTCAAGGCTGTAATTCATGTAGTTATACACTTCTCACAACTGCTTTCCCTCCAATTTCCCAGTGATACTTCTCCAGTTTTTTGCCTTCTGCCACTGAAGGGACTTCTGCTGCCTGACTGGATCTCAGGTTACGAGGGAAGTCCCCAGGTAAGGAAATCATGCAGGGTGCTGGCGCACAGCCTTCCACCACACTGCCCTCAGGCTCAGTCCTGAGAGGAGCACCATGGACCAGGTTCCCAACAGGCCTGGGGACCCAGCTTGAGACACCAGAATCTCTAAGTTCCCCAGGCCTTTGCAGCTTGGACTGCACTATGAGCTGGTTTCCTGCAGCTTCCATTTATCTGCTGTATCATTCAGCCTTTCTCAAGTCATATTACCCTGCAAATCCCACATTAAACCTTAGTACTAGTCACGCCTGCCATCCTCTCCCGTTGCTACCTTCTTGCTGCTCCTCACTGTCTGCACTCAAGCAGGATCTCACATAGCTTTCCCAGCCAGACCAGAAGTGTTGGTGAAGAATATCTTCACTTGTAATTTGCATTTTTGTGTAGACACTTTCAGCAAATTAGTCAGCAGAAACATTTCTACAAAATTGCTGTTGTCATTCACTCACTCCATTCAAAAACATCTGAAATATTTCCAATACTTTGAACACACACAAATGGGCTTAAAGGCATGGGGTCTACTGGGAACAAACTCAAAATCACTAAACTTCTTAGGTTAAAGATTTCTCATTGAACTGCTAGAGGGACTTCTGTTGACATGAAGAATTGCTTTAGCCGTTTATTGTAACACTTATTATAAGAATAGGCCTTATAAGAAAAAATAAAAAGATAAAAGCCAATGAACTGAGTGCATTGGGTCAACTACTTTTCAAATGAGTTTTCTGCTAAAACACTCTGTGGTTGCATTAACACGTGTTTTAATATGCAGCTACGGCCATGAAAATATTCAAGCAATATATTTTGATGAATATAAGCAAATGCAGTCAGTTGCCCCCAAGGTTCTAGAAGAGTTTTTTTTTTTCTTTTACTAAACTCAGGTTTAGGTAATCCATAGTTAGACTATTACTCACTGGAGAATTTTAGAAAGGACAGGAACATGCATCTCTTCCTCTGAGCCGTCCAGTATTGGTTAGCAACAGAGGATTTGATGGTACATAGAATGGCTTGGATTGGAAGGGACTTCAAGGATCACTAAGTTCCAACCCCCTGCCACAGGCAGCGTCACCAACCGCTAGATCAAGTACTAGATCAGGCTGCCCAGGGCCCCATCCAATCTGGCCTCGAACATCTCCAGGGATGGGGCATCCAGAAAGTCTCTGGGCAGCTTGTTCCAGCACCTCACCACCCTTTCTGTGAAAAACTTCCCCTGACATCTAATCTAAAACTTCCCTCCCCTAGTTTAAAACCATTCCCCCTTGTCCAATCACTAGGAGAAAGGCCAGCTCTTAGAAAGCCATACACAAACAGGGTATCCTGAATAAAACTCTTGAGAAATGTTGAATCGTGTTGGAATGCATTATTTCCTTTTCAATTCGATGCTTATTACTTCTTGTTTGTCTCCATAGCACTTCCAAGACTGACTTCAATCCATAGAGCACCTTTTCCAGAAATATGCTGAGAATTGAGGGTGGATAGTGATAGGACAAGGGGGAATGGTTTTAAGCTGAGACAGGGGAGATTTAGGTTAGATATTAGGAGGAAGTTTTTCACACAGAGGGTGGTGACGCACTGGAACAGGTTGCCCAGGGAGGTTGTGGATGCCCCGTCCCTGGAGGCATTCAAGGCCAGACTGGACGTGGCTCTGGGCGGCCTGGTCTAGTGGTTGGCGACCCTGCACTTGGCAGGGGGGTTGAGACTCGATGATCTTTGAGGTCCTTTTCAACCCAAGCCATTCTATGATTCTATGATTCTATGAACAGTTGCCAGGCACCCCAGAAGCAATTAAATTCAAAAATATTTATTGGTTTGCACAACATCCAGAAAAACAGATCCAGGCATTAGGTTTGCAGTCCTATGCATCTTTTTTCTTTCCTGGTGCATTTTGAAAAAGAAATATACTTCAAAGATTCCTCTCATTTAATACATATCAGCTTAGTAAAATAGCAAGCACAAGCTACATATTGTTTAAGAATAGTTGATGTCCTATGGTTTAAAACAAATAAGTAAAACCTTCATAAATATATTCAGTTGAACAAACAGGCTTTCAGCTTCACCCTTCGCCATCTATTGTTGCCCTCCTTTGCACGCTCTCTAATAGTTTTACTTCCTTTTTGCACTGTGGCACTCTCCCCTTGCCCAGTGGCAGCGCTGGGCCTGGTGTCCCCCAGGGTACAGCTGGCCCTTTCGGCTCCAGGCACACTGCTGGCTCAGATTCACCTGCCATCAGCCAGCACCCCCAGATCCCTTTTGGTGGGGCAGCTCTCCAGTCTCTTGTCTCCAGCCTGACATATCTGACTGCCGGCCTGCCTTACATCCTAAAATTGCAAATTACTGTTTTTTAAAGATTGCTTAAGGAGGGACTCAGAGGCCCAGTCCCAAAATAGTAAAAGCTCTTCTGCTGCACACATCATCCTCGTCAGAGGGACTGGATATGTAAACAGTGGGATCTGAAAGCCATCAGCAGTTGTGGGAAAACTCCACCCTATCTACCCTAACCTCTGACCGCTTAATCTGCTGCTGTTTAAATCAAACCAACAGAAATAAATATGTGAGATTAAAAAATATATGAATAAACACACTTTCCACCTCATCCCACTGCCTTTAGCAGAACTGTAGGGCATAAATTGTTGAGCCTGAAGTTAAGAAACAGGGCAGTAATAACGGCTGTATAATAGCAACCCTGCACACGACTTAAAGCTCATGCATAATTCATCTGAAATCAAATTACCTGAAGGACCTCTAACATATCAACAGCATTCCAAGATTCTTAGAAGCACAAGAAATGTGAAAAGCATCTCTAACTGAAGACACCAAAAGCCCTTAAAGAGCTGCAGGGCTTCTGTGAAAGGCTGTTAAACTCGGTATTGATGTTGAGCGCTAAACTTGTTAAGTGCAGTTAAGAGCCATTTCCCAAAAAAACAATTCACATTTTCACCAGTATCACCATTGCTAAAAGAAAAGCTTAATTCTGATCTTTGCCATTTACTGTGAACTTAGCACTAAGAAATCAATAGCAGACAGCTTAGCCTGTCCTCACAAATAGATTGAATAGATTGTGACAAATGGTGCATCCTGAAAACTATCTGTTATGGAAACACCAGATGATCCACTTAATTGGCCAGCTGATTACCTGATTTCTTTTTCCAGGAGAAATGAATTAGCTCTACAGGGCGGTGGGTTTTTGTTTTTGTTTTTGTTTTTTTGCTTGTTTCCTTTTAAATCAAAAGAATCCCACAGAGTAAGGATACTCATTTTGATCTTTTAGGATGCTTCTAGGTATTTGTCATACACAGAGAGAATCCCAATCCTCCCAAATTTTAAAGGTGTACAAAAATTGTAGTAGAAAAAATGTATCTTTATGTTAAAGATGTCAATGTGTCAGTAATGCCACTCAAAACACCTTGCAGCTGATTGACATACAATAGTGTAATTTTTCTATAATCAAGTAAATCAGAGCAGAGAAGAGAACACGAAGTCAGTGTTGGTGTTAGGGTTGCAACCAGACCTCACACACAAGGCAACTCAAAGCTTGAACCCACAGCTGTCAGGCTATTACTAGCAACGCTCTTTACAGAAATGCATTTATTATTTGGACTCAATTTTTTTTTTTTTTCTGTGAATCTCAGCCATATTCTGGCCATCTGCACAGAGTACCCAAGAAAAGCCCATTTCACATATTTTATCTGTTCTCATTACAGCCTCTGCTACCAGAACAAATCAATGAGCTGAATTCCCTATAATCTTTTCTGGCAAGGCCTGTAGGATGCAAGTATCAAACATCCACTGCAACACTCATACAACAGCAAAGAAAAGGTTATATACTCAAATATTTCATCCATGCTGGCAACTGACGGCACAGAATAGTCAGCGTTGCACAGGTACTCAACAACAAGCAGACAAATCCCTGAGGCAAGCCACAGGGATTCTGCCTCACACTTGGGAATCATAGAATGGTTTGGGCTGAAAGGTACCTTTAAGATCATCTGGTTCCAACCTCCCTGCTATAGGCAGGGACACCTCCCTCTAGACCAGGTTGCTCACAGCCCCAGTGCTTCCAGGGAGGGGGCATCCATAACCTCATTGGGCAATCTGTTCCAGTGTCTCACCACCCTCACAGTAAAGCATTTCTTCCTAACATCTAGTCTAAATCTACCCTCTTCCAGTTTAAAGCCATTTCTCCTCATCCTGTCACTCTATGCCCTTATAAAAAGTCCCTCCCCAGCTTTCCTGCAGGCCCCCTTCAGGTACTAGAAGGACGCTATATGGTCTCCTCGCAGCCTTCTCCTCTCCAGGCTGAAGAGCTCCAGCATTATCCTCACATGGGAGGTGCTCCAGCCCTCTGATCACCTTTGTGGCCCCCATCTGGACTAGCTCCAACAGCTTGAAACACACAGCTCAACAGATTAGTAGAGCAGATGTTAATGCTGCAGTTGTCTTTTCACAGCAAAATTGCTGCTAATTCAAGGATTTGAGCACAAGCGGAGTAAGGACTGTATCCAAAGGTTAACACACCCACTCTTAAAAACTGAGATATGCACGTAATGGAATCAATAGAAAGTTTAAGGCAGACCAAAAATACAATGCGGACAGATCTCACAAGAAATAGTTTCAGATGGCAGAATCCAACAATTTTCCAGATAGCAAAGAACCAAAATGATTTGCTATTCAAGGAATGTTTTGTTGTGTGAATTTGTTTTGTTTAAATCATTAGCATTGCCAAATTCATTCAATTAATCCTTAAAGAAAATATACCTTTGCAGCATAAATGAATGGAGAAGTAAAGGAAAAAAGTGGCAGAACATG
Source organism: Numida meleagris (assembly GCF_002078875.1). Classification (NCBI taxonomy): domain Eukaryota; kingdom Metazoa; phylum Chordata; class Aves; order Galliformes; family Numididae; genus Numida; species Numida meleagris. The sequence continues at coordinate 44,254,608 of NC_034413.1, read as the reverse complement.
AAGACACCATCTGGAAGCACTTTCCAGAAATAAAGTCCATATAACATAAGAAAGGTTTATTCTCTGGCATGGAATGACACTGTAATCACTATTCCAACTTTTTTTTTTTTTAATAATTAGGGCCATGCAGCCTAAAGTCAAGAAAGTGTCCAATGCCTGTAATGATCCTACTGCTTCCCAGCTCCTTCTGCCATCATTGTTCCTCATGTTCTCTCTTTACACTTCATCATCCAGCTAGTTTCCACGAGGGCATCTCTTACTGAAGTACGTATCTCCTTTCTATCCAGAAATAAATTCCTGCCCGACACTTCAATACATAAACACAACACCTCTGAATAATGCTGTGGAAGACCTTACCTGATGAAGATTTTTCATAGATCTTCATTCTCCCTATGGAACAAAACTTTTGTTTATGACACCCCCAATGCCAAATCTATTCCTAGCTGTATTTAACCACACAGTTTTAGTTTGGAAGGGACTCATATAGCCCACTGGACTTAATGTCTCCAACCACTGCCTCTCCCAGCTGTTCCGTTATTTCCATGCATTTTGCTTGCTTGCAAGCTGTAATGCATGTGAGTCTCCAAGGGCACCTTGGACACGGACTGTATTTATCTTCAGGCTGTAAGGGAATATAAACCTGAGAAAGACAGAGAGACACTTTGTCTTCAAGCAGAAGCAGTAATGGCAAGCCACTCAAAAATGAGTTCTCAGCTGCAGCATTCCCAGGAGATCTCCACAGTACAAACCTTCAGTCTTCTCCAGATTCTCTTTAGAATGCAGTTGGTGGCAAAAATTAAAAGGGGTGTCTGTTTAAAGCAGCTAACCCTACAGCAGTCTCAGACCTGTCCTACAGAGCTTTTCCCTCCCTGCAAAGCAAAGCACAGCTCCTATTAGCCTCTCCCCTGCAGAAAAGTAGAATGTAGTGAGAAGCATGAGATCTGTGATGCTTCATACCATGGAGGAGAAGTGAGTTAAAAACCAGGGGTCTTTAGTAAGTACTAGGTGGCACAACACAAGTCTCACACAGGCTGGAAGGTCCCAAGTTACTTAAATGTAATTGATCAGATTCATGCCTTAAATCCAATCTGGAGACAAGCCAGTGCCAAGAATAACTGGTGTAGTTCAGGCAATATGAGCTTTTCCCATTTATGCTTACATAAAACTTGTGAATTGGTTTAAAGGTTTACAGAGGTGACTGTAGTGATGGGGCTTCATATTGATCAAAGCATGGATCATGGCAGAAAAGGCAACAGCTATAGAGCCTTCACAGAAGGTTGGGATGGGAAGCCCTGCTCCTGGCCACTGCTGATGTAATGCTGTTTAACAACACACACTGAAGAGGGAGCCTCGCTCTGAGGTGAATCTGTAAAACTGAGCAAGGGTTAATACTTAAAGATGAGTGAGCTTCATTCTGGCAACAGATTCATGGGGTTATGTTGCAAGGAACATGAATACCATTCATTAGTGTACCCATACAATCTAAGCAAGCAGCCGTGTTATTCTTCTTCTGGGCAAGATAAACAAGAAAAGAAAACCATGACGATCTGGGATATAAAGATGGGAAACGCTAAAGAGTCAGTGTCTTAGCATGCTCCTGACAGCACTGTGCACACTGACCAGGAAGACTTGAAAATTCTGCTGGCAAACAGAGTGCAGGCTTTACCTTCACATAAGGGCAACCATGGCTCCGGGGAGTAGGAAAATGAGCACTGCAATATCTGCTCATCTCAGCACAGCATTAACACTCATCTCATTTGCTAGTCAGAGATCTGATGGTTCCACAGCGAGCGCAAAGGACACCGCCACACCGTCCTTCCAAAACACAGAGACTAGAGCACCTTCCCACTGTCACCAGGTAAAACAGGATTCAGCATCTATTCTGTATGCCTGTGCTATGAGCTAACATTCTCTGTATCCCTTGTTCAGAGAAAAAAAAACACTAAACTAAAATTAAGGAGGGTTTCACTGAGAATATGACCTTGTTGAACTTTGAAGACTTTTAAAATTAAAAAAAAAGAAGAAAAAAAAAAGAGAGAGACCTCCATTGTATCTGTGGGAAATCCTTAGCACCTGACACAAGAACATGACCTATAGGATGTAGCTAAATCATCTAAACCCTCTCTGATCTTCAGTCAATCCATGGAAAACTCTATCTAAGCCAGACAAGCCAGAAAGAAGGTGATGTTGCTTAAAAACATTGTCTTTTGAGCAGGAAAGAAAATCAGCTACAAGAACGCAATACATTACAAACTGAAAATGGGAGAAATTTTTGTAGTGGGTTATGAAGTGAGAAAAAGTAGGACAGTAGTAGAGGAAGAAAACAGACAAGGAACAACCGCAACCAGAGGAGTTGATACAAGTAGAAGGGTTTGGTAGTCAGTAGCAGCTACAGCAGAGAATGTGCAAAGGCTTCATTTCATTTCGTCCTGGCAGAATCCCAGCAGTGGTCCATCACAGATCAGGAATACTATTACTGCTAATATAATGAGTACAAAAAAGCATTTGTTCACTAAAAAAAGTAAGAGAATTCCAATAGTAACTCAGGAAGAAGGGCCAAACCAGCTTAAATAGACCTGGCTAAACAATAACTTGTATTACTCATAATGCTATTCACTGCACCTCTGAATGCTGGATTTGCAGCCTATCTGTATGTACATATTTTTCATGGTAAAAATAATGGAAGAGCTTCAAAAAGAACTAATAAAAAATAAAATGATGATTAGCACTAACTATTTTCAACATCAAGGAAAACAGTACTTAGCAGACTAACATAATATCTCTTCTTTGATGAAATTAAAAGTTTGGTTTGATAAATGCAATAAAGTCATCATAATATCCTTTGACACTACTGTTATGGTTTCTGCAACGCATTTGACTTGGTATCACATGACATTGTGATTAAGACACAGCAACAAAAAATAAACTTAGAAGACATTAAATGGATCAAAGACTGGATAAATGATGTGTCTCAAAATAAATGCGAAACACCGCTTGTCAGGTAGATATGCTTCAAATGGGGTTCCACAAGGCACCTGTTCTTAGCCCAATTCTGTTTCGTATTTTTAAAGCAACCTGGTAGAAAGCATAAAATCAGCAAGGTGTCTAGAGACGATACAAGGCCAAGAATAAACAGTGATGAGTAACAAAGTATATGGTTCAGTGATCAGAAAAAAAAAGACTCTGTGACAAATAACGCTAAAGAAATAAATAAACAAACGAATAAAAAAATGCATGTTCCAATTGGCACCAAAATGTAAAGCCATAAATCTAGAAACATGAAGGGCAGGCCTCGTTAACAGGACTATGATCTAGGAAACAGCAGCTTTGAAAAACAAATACAACAACCATCCCCCTAGGTTAGCACAGAACGTAACAAAAAGATCACAATGGTATACTTGGCTATATAAACATAACATTTGCAAGGGATAAAGAAATTTGAGTATTTTTGTATTCATCCATAATGAAATGCTCTCAGTTTAGAAATTATGATGAAAACTGAAGAGAGTTCACAGGAACCACATGAATCACAAATATTTTGTAAAATACTTTCAAGTAGGAGATCCCAGATTCTTTTAGTTCGGTATACACATTGTCCAATCGTGAGAACTGCAGAAGACCAAATTAATATAAGGAACAGCTTTAAAAGACAATTCTTAAGCCATGATAAAGCCATATTTGGGCACTTTTATTCAGGATTTAACAGTTTCAGACAGAAGCTGAATTAAACAGTGAATCAATCTACTTTAAGAAAACCTTCAAATTAAGTTTTCTTATTGACCTCGTACTAATTCAGAATGAAGACTGACATTATTACAGATCATGGATGATTATATAAAGATCAGTACTGTCATATGATACATCTTTTCAACAGCTGGAAGTTGACATATGCAAAGTAAAAAAGAAGACTTCAAAAAAAAGAAAAAGGAAAAAAAAAAAAGAAATGAGAAGGGTTGGCCATGGTTATGACCTCCCAGTGACCACAGCAAAGTCTCCATCAGTAGAAACACATTCATCATCACTCCTTCCAAAACAATGTCTCATGAGATTAAATGTGATTTCATTTATGTACTATACAAAAGAGAGTAGACCAGATTTCAGCAGTTTATTTTGGCCTGATTAGCTAGGTATTAGTTCAAAAATTCTATCCTGTATTTTTCCAGAGAAAACTGTTGAACATTACTATGCCCTCTGGTCTGGTATCATGGCACTGTAGATTACTAGGCACCAGGGACCCAAAATAGGATGGCCAATTTAATTTCATTCTGAATCTTGTAACAATCCTCCCGGAATAACATGTGTAATCCAATAAACAACCCAAATCTCCATAGCCTAATCATGTTATTTTAAGCCCTTTATAATCAACTTAAATTATTTTTTCATTAATCACATTTATGCTGATTCAGATCAACCCCAACCTTTACATTTAACAACAAAGTTCCAGAAAAAATCAATAGAATAAGGTAGATAATTTTTTTGTTCTGTTTTTCTAATTGTCACTCATAATTGAATTATTCAATAGGTTGAGACAGAAGACAAAAATAAATATGAACTATAAGGATAAGTATTGTTTAGTCAATCTGTGATGTAGTTGGGGTGAAATTTTGCTCCAAGGGTGTAGCCTAAAGGTCCTGAGCACACCTGAGAAAGTTCCTTGGAGTTCCTCCAAGGAAACTGTGATGTGGAGGAAAGTGTCCTTGAAGTGCAGGAGTTGGTACAGTCAGGTACAAATGGCAGCACACTAAGTATTTTACTTGTAGGGTTGTTTCTTTCCTTAGCAACTACGTACATAGTGCTTTAGTCACTATACTCAACACCTTCAGCATCGCCAGGCTGAAAAGCTAAACAGTAGGCCTAAGTTACACCTGCGGATATAATCCCAGTGCAAAAAGCAGCCTGTGCCAAGCCATGAGCCGTGCTGCTGTGCTCTGGTAGAAAAACAGGGAGTTGGCATGGCTAAAACCGATATACAAATGAAACGGGGATTACAGTGATTTACTTAGCGTCAGCATAACAAGTTAAATGTCTGCCTTAAAAGCAAACATTTCCCCAATACTACAGAGGAAACAAGTACTCAAGGGACAGCTGTGGTAGCCTCATTAAATCATAGTACACGAATCTCATAAGCAGGCATACAGCAAATTTCTAGCAACACAGATTGAATGTTTGCATTACTCATCAAAATCAGGAGTAAATGATACAGGTTCTGTATCATCTGAGTGCTTTGTTAAGCAACCTGCAGCATCATAAACATCCAATTTATTTAAAGAATTACTGATTTTCTCTGGTGAGATGTTAACTTTTTGTTAATCACATTTCTTCAAAACAATGTACCTTCAAGAGCAAAACACCCCTACTTCCAGGAGCTCAGATTTTTGTTTGTTTTGCTTAAATAAATACAGGACTGTAGTAGTAATGTAATTTCACTCTGGTCATGTACTTTCGTAATTTTCATTCCTTTTTCTCACAAGTAAATTAGCTGCATGCCTGAATATTATAGTCCCTTGGGTTTCACACATCACATGCATTATATGGTTGAAGTTTATCACCTACCTAGCATAACTGCTTCCATACAGCTAACATTTAAACATTATGAATTAGTGGCCATAAGGGTATTAAAAAAAAATCTAACCATGGTACAATTATACTCTAACTGCTGTGTAGCGGTGTGCTTAGTACTTCACGAGGAGAAAGTAACACTTCAATTAACCCCCAATAGTTATGTGCACATACAATACTTAGAAAATGTTCACTAAGAAAAAAGATGTTGGATCTCTACCAGAAAATTGCGTACCACTAACAACACAAACACAACTAAGTTGTGCCCAGTCACCCCTGGGAGACGGTTTGGAAAACACTGCTGCATTTGTACTTGTCACGCTCATAGGATTCAAAACTGTTTCAGAAGCACAAAGGTGGGTATTTCCAGATCTAAGACTGTCCCTGCTAGGTCTCCATCCTTCCCATCAGCGTGCCACGATGCAGTGCGAGGGGACACGCGCCCGTCCCTCTGTCCCGATCCACCAGCTCACCACTGCCACTGGAAAGCACAGGTCTCGTGTTTCAGCTTTCAGCCAAGCAGCACAGTTACAGAACAGCTGCACTACTGTGCTTAATGCACTCAGAACTCAACATTGCTGCCATAAGAGATTGAATTAAACTGGAGGATATCTGTTGCAGGGTGCATTTGATGGGGAACCACAAATGCAGAGGTGTCGGGAGCTTTAAAAAAGATATTAAGATAGGAATCATATCCCACCTGTTTTCAGAAATCTGCTCCATTATTTTAAAAACAAGGATAAACTTTTCTTCACTTAGAATCTAACTTCTTATGCATTTGATGTCTACACATTTCTTTAACACAGAAGCAAAGGGTCCTTTATGGAACGACTGAGGTCAGAGCAAACTTTTTTTCCCCCCAAGGATGCAGAGCAGGCTTATTTCTAACTGAAAGCAAGGCTTGATTTACGATCCTTGGCATATTCTATAAGGATAGCTCTCAAATTCCTTCCTAGTGATGTGCCACTTGTCTGGACATCCAGAGCAAGCATGGGGCACAGAAAGGGTGAGGATGCACCCCTTCCACAGCGGTCACCATGCTCCCTGAGCACTGAGCCCCTTCTCTCGAAGCCCCACCAGCACAGCTCACCTCCTCCAAGCAAAGCCACAAGCTTCCCTTATCCTCCTGCTCAGCTGCCATTAGCACCAGCAAGCACACTCCCAAAAACAATGTGAATAGGACCAAAGTGACATCTGTTAAATACTAGCAATATTTTAATTTCACAAGTAGTTGCAGGAGTGTGTTATGAGTGCACTACACCTTGAAAGCTGGGACAAAATGAGTGACTTACGATTGTGCTGCAGAGAATTAAGCAAAAGTCACACATGCCAAGCAGACATTGGATTTTCTGCATTAGTACGCAGTTACCGCAAGGATTGAAGTTACTTACAGGGGGCACAAATAAAACATATGCACAAGAAATTGCTGTTAACCACCATAGACTACTTTTCCATGGACACAAACAAGCACAGAAGGCAATGCTGGCTCAATGGGTCCTTCAAAACAGCTTATGATTTGCAGAAACTGTGTCATTTAGCAGTTGCTCATTTAAAGCATTAATTGTACAGACACACACATTTAGTCCCCATGGTCATCCAGTTCACGTGTTAACATTCTTTTCAGCATAAAAGGTGTGCCTGTGCATTTGTTCAACCAGTAACTCCTCAATTCCTCTTTAAACACCAGTGTCCTGGCTTTTCAAGACTTTCAGGTCCAACATCCTCAACTAGGGGAAACATTTAGACTATGTCCATTTAGAACTTGTCAATTTCTTTTTATATAAGCAAATGTGGTAAAAAGATTAATTTTAAGAAAGTCTTTTTTTGTTGTTCTAAAATATCAACTCCCTATTTTCTTCCTTCTTGTTATTTTGTATTTATTCCTTCGTGTGGGTGTGTGAAGAACGAACACTCTCTGACACACTGCTCCATGATAGAAGACAGAGTGTACCCAAACACAGTGTATTCTGAGGAGCCAACTTTAAATCTCAGTTTTCATAGATAGTGTATTTTTTCCAGCTAGTAGTTAAAGGAATATCTTATTACTGTAAATATGTTATGATGTGTCTGTCCCTTAGAGGAAGATAAAAAAGGACAATAATTTAAAAATGATATTGTTTTATGAAAATTATGGAAATAATTTGCTTTGCCCGCCAGCTTTCGGTTTCAAAGCTCCTCATGAAATTTCCAGTCTTAATCCTAAAGCAAAGCTTTATGCAGTGAAGAACAAGCATATTTTATATCTGTGTAATTATAATAGCGAAGACTTCAGTAATACATTTAAAAGAACTACAGTATAATCATGGCTGTATCCAGAGAACAGCTTTGTTGTACCCAGGAGAATTTGTCTGTCTTAATTAAGTCTCATCTCTCAGATGCAGAACATAGCAACTCTTTTATGTGAACTACCTTATCTAGTTGCACAACAGCTCTACTTATTGCATATGGCATACACTGCTTTTTGGTGCAGTTCTAGCACCTTCCATTACGCTTCTTACAGCAAAAATACAGAAAATACAGAAATCAAAATTTGGACAGTGTGTCTTTGTGTACGTTGAATGGTATGCATATGCTTCATTCTCGTGTTTTATTAGGGGGATCAGCGTGAAACACAAATGCCCTAGTACTATATGTAGTGTGAACCAGAATAAGCTGTCTTACTTCACACAGACTTACCTGGACATTAATGAAAGCGAGTCTACACCACAGAACCATTCATGACATTCATGAAAATCCTGCTCTTACTTATACCTTATTTTCTGGACATGTTCTTTCAAGGTAAGTTTGCACTCGTGAGATAAGTACAAAATACTGTAGTAACACTAGGTAATTCACAACTAGATTAAAAAGACTCATTGGAACTATCAGACAGAAATAACTCATTAACTGCAGTGGCTTTCGTCTCTGCTGTTTTCAATACTTAAGCTTTTAGAATATGTTTTCATCTTTTTAATTCTATACAAATAAGATGATTTTAAGGTTTGTTGCTGTTTTCTTTTCCTGATAATATTTTCAACTGGGATCATGACCATTATTAGTCAAGAGAAGAAATATAATCAACTTTCTGCACGCAGTTATGAGGAAAACAGTTTTTAACTATGTACTTTGTAAAAGAATGCATTTCTATCTCATTTTCCAAAGCCAACTGAATTATCTGTCACAGAGTTTTTCAGTTACCAGGTATGTTAGGGCATGTCAGCCACTCTGCAGTTGCTAAATATTTGCTATTGATCAAAGCACACTGTTGCATCTCAGCAAATTGAAATAGCGTTACCACACTCATGAAAAATGAATGCTTCATCAGCAACCATTTGCCATTTCAATGTGTCAGCATCCTAAGATGCAAACAACAGTGCAAGTGCTCTGAGTCACATGTGGTCAGCCAGCACACAGATTTCAGTCACGTTGCTTCTGCGTTAAAAGGTTGGCACAGCACAGCCTCAGTCATTGGTTCCTTCCTATGCCCTGACAGAAAGTATCATCTTATCCATCAGTAACCACATCATCCAGAATAAACTCAAACACAGCGTAGAAAAGGGAATGGAACTACAAAAACCACGCTATCCAGAAATTAACCACTGTATTAAATTTTCAAAGATACACTTGAAAGTGGTCTAAACACACTTTTTGATGTTGAGGTCAATATGGATCTCTCTTAAGTGGTAGAAGGGAAGAAGCTAGGCCTGTGAAGAACTGAAGGGCAGAGCATTTTTCAAGGGCTGACTGAAGTAGGCTGTCACGTCCCTGGGTTCATAGCTTTCTTTTGGTTACATGCTCTTTCTGAGAACTTTAATGCTGAACTTGGAGAGATTTCTCTCTCTCTGCCTGACAGGAAACACGGGTTGAAATCAAACTCCGAAGTCCAAATAGGAGAACATACAAGCCTGGCTATGAAGCACATTCTCCTTTCATCTCATTTCTAAAAAATGCAAGTACAGATGTCACATAGCATTGTATGTAGGGATATTTATCTATTATCACTGAAGCAACAGATGCAACTCCAGAGTAATATCCATTTTAGCAGAAATTCAGTTATTTTTCTTTACATTAAATACAGAGCTTACAATACTTCCCTAGCCCGTGCTGACTCAACGCAATGTGTAAACACAGATTTACTGGGCCCAGTGAAACTTAGCAGACACTTGAGCATTTTGCTGAATTCTGAGAGAGTTACCCAGAGTCGTTCAGTAACTGTGGACAGAACAGCAGTGTATGCTACTGATACTGTTACACTGAGCCACAAAACCATCCTTGCTCACAGAGATTGTGCTATTGTATCTGTATGGGAATTGCTAAATCACAGCCTGATCCGTTGATTGAGCACCTGGTGAAGGGACACAGCCAGCCCTGGGAGCACAGCTGTGTCAACGGTTTACGGGCGTTAGGCCTGATTCCGTGACAAAGGGGACGGGGGACCCAAGGGCCCACGCCCCGGGAAAAGGGGAAAGGGGAAAAGAGTAGGGAGATGGCCCTGAGAGCAAAGAACAGCGGCAACAATCTGAGGAGAAACAAACTAATTTACTAAATAAAATATCGGAATGCAAAACAACACACTATAATACAATATAATTACAATTTAAGCTGATAAATCCAATACTGAGAGAGAGAATGTCCCAAAGTCAAGGTAGGCCTTACTCTACTACCGACGATAAGACGGCTGGAGAGCGAGGTGCTGCCAAGACGAGAGACGGCGGAAAAAGGGACGAGGTCTCGTGATCTGCAAGTTTTTATACTGCGAGCTTTTATCTTTTCCCTCCGGCTGGAAAATGGTAACAGAGGAGCAAAGTACCGTGGGGACTGTAGTAGTCCTTCTCTTCTGAGGAACAGGTACATTCACTACATGATGTTATGATGTGGAGTACCAATAACCGAAAATCATAAAACCATGACAAGCTGAAAGCAAGGAGAAACCAGGTTCCACCCCTCCTAAGCCTCATTTAAGGGGGGGCTGCCACAAGGGAAGGATCTCTACCTGGAGATCCCTCCTTTTGGAGTATTTGATGAGCCCCGATCCTTGGGACAGGTAAGCAAATCTTTCTTTAAGTGGATTGTAACCATCACCCTTTTCTGGATAATTAAAAACTGGTTATCTGCCACTGCCTTTCCCTACAGTATCAAACCCATACGTTCCGTGAATTACATCTTCATGGTAGAGCTACATCAGCCTGCAGTGAAAATAAGTCAAATGGCCATCTTAGTAAAATCAGGCTTTTCTCTGCAAATACAGAAGAGATGCTGCACACCATTTCTGAGCTCAACTGCTTGAGATATCTTCAGAAAAGGAGAGCATATGTCTGAAGAAAATCTTGCTCATTTCTGACCATAAGAAAGAGCTGGGGGAAGGTAGGAGAAAGGGAATTAATCTCTTAACCTAAACCATATATTTGACCATGAATTTCATAACAACTAAGCAAGATAATTTAAAAAAAATGTTCCGTTTAAATAATACCAAATGCTGGTTTCATACTTAAAATTTTTTATGTAATTGGGTTTTCTGCTTTTTTTTTTCCTTGCATGTCCTTGTTTATGCAATCACAAAAGAAGCACAGGAGTGCCATGTTATCTCTGCCATTTCCTTTCCATATATTTCAACAATGACGACACAGATTTATTCCCTAGTTTTGTGCAGAGCAGGTGCAATACCAAAACAAACTCCCTCTCACATGTAGTCCATAAACACAGCTTCATGAATGACACACTGCCATAATCTACCTAGAATTTTCATAGACAGAAAATGCCTCAGTCTGTGAGATGCCTGTGTTTCTGAGAACAGAACTAAAAAGCCTGGAAAATCTTTTCAATTGTTTCCCCACGTAAGCCTGTGCACTGTTTCTTAACTAAAGAGACAGACAATGTTTGGCCAAATAAATATATTTTAAGTACACATCCTGGACATGTTTATACTCCATCTATGAATAATACAGAGAATGGGGAACAAAGCCCCATTCAGTCCTCTGACCCAAGAAGGGACCACATTGGTACTAGAGCACAGGCAGGAGCACACGCATGCAGCTCTACCAGTACAAGCTGTGCACCAGCACACACCTAAGATAGAGAGGCCTCATTACCTCCTTCCCTGCATTCTGTAGCATTATTTAAAACAAACAACCAACCTCGGTACATCCTGGGCCACTCCAAAAGCAAATGCTCTCTTTACACGTGACCATCTCCTTGAAGCCCAGAGAGCAGTCATGACTTACATGGATGATGAGGAAGCATCCAGGAGAGAGAGCGGGAACAAGAGAGGAAGAACTCCAGCAGAGAGAAACTAGGAAAAGCAGCACAAAACTCTTATAATTACATCTACAGAATAACAGCGGAATTAGACAAAAGGAGTAATAAGTCCCTTCCAGCACGCGCTGCTATTGATAGAGCTGTTCTTGAAACTGATACATAAATTGACGTTAGTTCAGTCTGCATGTATAATTCACTCATTTTTCACACCAAGCGATTTTAATTCAAATCTTTTAACTGTGAATTAAAATGTAAGTGGTGATGCACAGATGCTGCTGAACAGATTTATTTCATCACAAATGGAAATAAAAAAGTTTCAAGCAGTCCTCTGGTCAGCTAGCATCAGGGACTGACCACTACTGCACCAAGTCCTGGGGTTCTATTTTCTTTCTTCTATTTTCACTCTTCAGGCAAAAGACTGTTACACAGCAATATCGAAGCCTTGAAATCCTTTGTTTTGACGCACTCAGCTGGCTCTCCCGATGTCTCTGACTGCAGTATTTCTCTCACCATGTCTCACGAGGATCCTGAAATGGCTGCAACACTGAGGTCCCTCAGGCTCCTGAACTCAGAGCTCACAAGCCAGCAACTGCATGCCTTCCTCTCCCCGCCATCGCCTCCATGCTCTTTTCCTCCCACCACCACTGCATTGGGCTCCCAGGGGAAGTCCATGACAGTCTGCTACTAATCCAGAAAATCCAAGAGAGATGACCACTACTAAGCATATGTGACGTTTTCCTCTGTGAGTTACTGAGAACATTTTCCAGTACCGTCCCTGCAGGGGCTCATTTGCCCTGAGCTAGCCACCAGCTTTGGTCTAAGTTTTAAAGTTCACATGCGGTTTGGCCAAGCCTGCCATCATAGGCAACAGCTAAGCCCTATCTATGGCCATCTGTGGAGACACCTTCCCATTCCATGGTTCCATCATTCCAAATGATGCCTGTTCCATGGCTTAACTTTATTTTCTGGCTACAAACTAAATGAGAGTGACAATAAAACACTGCATATTACCACATACCCTTATTGTGAATGGGGAGCCCTTAAACAGAGCAGGCAAACAAAAATCAGGCCGTGAGTTGTACAGAATAAGTCAAAAAAAATTTTTTTTAAAAATTGACACACGGAGGTAAAGAAATTATAAACACAAAGGAAATGTCATTAGATCCATGCAGAAGTGGACAAGCTAACTGGCTTTTGATATCTTGCTCACTCTAAATCCCTCCTCATTAAATAGTACCTAAAAAGGAAACTTTCCTTCTTCAGCAAGCACATTTACTTCTTGACAAACATTACCACAAACTGTACTATTGAAGTCAATAAAAAGAAGGCAGTTTACTCACTGGAGCTACTTTTGGGTTTCTGATGAGAGTCTGCTGCTCAAGCTGCTAATGGTTTGAGCCTAATTTTCTGGTAAGTTTTTTCCTATGTTTTCAGCAACTGCATTTATCACTTTTTCCTCATTCCTGAGGTATCTAACATCACCATACCTGTCAGGTGCTGGGGACAGAAAGGTTGAAAAATGAAAATGAGTATTACTAAGGAGCAGCTCCAGTGCTGCTGTTAATACAGGACACAGCAGTTCCACGGAGTTGAATTACATTACATACTTGCATGTGGCAATTTGCTCTTTACAGGAAACACTCCTTTCCTTTCACCAAGTCTTGCTGTTAAAACAGATCAGCCAGGGGAAAACAGGAAGGAGCTGAAACAGCACAGAGCCCCACAGCATGCCACCAGTTCACCTGGACAGTCCTGCATTGAAATGGTGGCGAGACTGTGGTTTTGGGACAGCAGGAGCAGCCTTGCCATGTGCCAAGGACTGCCACAGCCAGGTCACCTCATGCCTGGGCTCCATGCACTGCTTCACAGCATCCACTTCAGCTGCCAGTACTAGTTAATAAATTGCAAGTAGACTTCAGACTTGAAATTCTGCAGGGATGTTTAGTCTGAGAGCTTGCACAGTAACATTCTTCTGGCTCTGAACAAGACTGTTAAAACCTATCTTGGGTCGTTTATACATCCTCTCTTTCAGTGCGAGACCTGCCATCTGCCTACTGCCACTTGCCAGTTCCACTGCTGTCTCCCCAGCCACAGTGCCGCCGCCACACTGCAGGCAAAACCCCCCTGAAGTTTCTACACATGTTGTATTTGGACTGCTGCCTGAGGAGCAGTGAGTGATGGAGGCAGAGGCAGGAGGACTCAGCCATTTATCTCCCAAGCAACACCATACAGGTACGTCCTTCCCCCCTCGAGAGCAGCGAAGAGCACCAACACCCCAAAGTGCAAGTGGGGCATCCCCCTGAGCCAGCTGCGAGATGCTGCCCAGCACCAACACCTCCAGCCCCCCATCTCCTCCTCCCCGCTTCTGACACACTAGCCAGGGCCCCCAAGGGCATCGACAGCAAAGGGGGACGTTCAGAAGTGCCTGTTTTTCAGAGGTGCTGAGCTCTTCACAAGGGTTATTTCTCATCTGGGGTTCTCAGCAGACCTTCAAACTAAGTAAGCCCCCAAAGTTTATCCATACAAACCATGCCTTAAAGGAGCATGGCTAAGGGCCGTGGATGAACTTCTCACAAAGAATTAGCTGAGCTGTGGGAGCAGCACACAAAGCAGCAGCAGCTGCGCATTCAAACTGAGCCCTGATGGACCCAGCACAGTTAATGCTCCTCACTCCTTCCTCACCTGCCTGGACACAAAGATGTGCAGCAGTTTGTTTACAAACACAGATATTTTGAATTAAATAGTAGTCTTAATACCTTCCAGGAACAATCCTACAAACAGAATCAAGCACTCAGATTCGCTGTATTCAAAAGCCTGCGAGTAAGCACACAGCTCTGTCGTGACACCACTGCTGCTGAATTGCCTTAGTAATTCCATTCCCACTGCGGGGTGCTATTTATCTCATTCCCCGTGCAACATAAAAGCCATTTTCTGCAGCCAAACTCTACATTACAGATGGTTATTTCCTCCTTTATCATGAGCCTACTAATAGACTATTCTCATATCGAGGCAAAGCACGCAACTGAGTTATGAAAGAGGTAGTGGCAAACCAACTGTGCGCAAGCAATGAAGGGACCTCTCACAGGATTTGGTTCTGTTTGTGAGGGCCCAGCTCCAAGGGCAGGCTGTACATCACCCTGACGGCACTGCCTGGGTTGTTCTGATTTACCAGGGAGACCAAGAGGCAGGAAATCAGTGCAGCAATGATATACTAATGTACGCTCCCCTCCAGAAGCTTCTAAATACGAAAATGTTTAAAACCATGTTTTTGATAAGCATGACAAATCATGTAAAGTAATTACAATGTTATTAGAGGAAACATTTTCAAATGCATTGATTAGATTAGAAATAATGACTTGGAGGTAAAGATGTAAACCTCTAATCTCATCATCACTAATGACCTCCTGAAATAGCAGGGAGGAAGTCAGCATCTTCCTCCAGGGTCGAGACAAAGCGCACGGTGCACACCAGCAGTTCTCTCTCTTGGCCGCACTGCCATGGGTAAAACCAACTGCAGAGAGGAGCACAGAGAACTACATCACAATCACACATTAAATTGCTTCAGCTACCTGGGATTTCAGCCACTTTTTGAAATGACCGAGCTTCTGCGCTCCAGTAAATATTGAAACACTTATTTTAATTAAAAAGCAGCTTATATAAAACATTAACTGTTACTGTGCATGCTCACAATGAAGTGTACTGAAAATTAAATAAATTCAGCCTGCAATCAGCTTCTCCACGCACATGGTGCACACCTACTGATTAAGAAGCAGCATGTAAGCACCTCACATACCCAACTGCTAACTCCCAGAGAATACCACGCAGCAGGAAGCCAGCTCTAAGGCAACATGAGCTCCCCTCTCTCCCTCACAGGACGTGCCAGGGGCAGACCTCTCCCAGAGGAAGAGCTCGCGGGTTGGGTCACCCACTCCTCACCTCCCTGATGAGCATCAAGAAAACATCAGCCACCAAAGCAGGTCTAATCTGTAATCTGCACTCGGGGGTGTCATTGCCAAGATGAGAGAGACAAACTCAGTGAAAGGCAAAAATTCAAGCAAAGATGGCAGTGCATCTTCTTGAATGCTCTTGTATGTCCTGAAGGTAGATAGCGTTTGTTCTGGTCCCTGCCACCACTGAGATGACCTCAGGTACAACTGCAACCTACACCCACCCGCAAATACCCATGCACACGCAGCGGATGGAAGCAAAGCAAAGCACACTCTTCGCATCTTGCTTCCCTAGGCACCAGGTACCGACACATGGCCACTACCATTAAAATTTATTGGAATTAAGCATTAAAAGGAATTTTTATCCTTTCCCCTCTCTCACTCTGTGAAAATCCCCAAACAAGGAAGAATGAAATGAACATATACTGTCTGTCAAAACATGGAAAGTAAACTGGAGGAATAGTGAATTGTTCTTTATTGCCATCTTAATGCTCTCTGAAACACCAGCAAAAATAAAAAAAATTGCTGATGGAACAATCTCTTTAATAAAGGTTGCACCTTTACATTAAATATTACTAGGAAAAACCACAATAGCAAGCAGTGCATCAGTGTGGAGAATTATCTGAGCGCTTTCCCCCACTGTCCTTTATGCAGTTTCAAGATTTATGTACTTCTCTTTCGCACAAGGACTACATCCCAAGATAATGCATGATTCATTCATTTGTTCATTAAACTTCACCAGGGTAGCTTCATCTGTCAGGTAAATGGAAACACATTCAGACAATATACTGCTGTGCATTAACCCTATTTTTCCTGCCTGCCTCACCATGACAGAGCTCAAATCTAAGAAGGAAGCCTTACCTCAAACACAGAGGATGCAACTTAATCTCCCTTCAAGACCCAAAAATCATGCAGCCTACTGGAGCCCCATGTTACAGTATTCTATATGGTGAAAAAATTTGTTTCTGAAGCTCCAGGATGCAGGAGATGCCAGGGGCTTGCTGGCTAAGTACACCTTACTGCAAACTAGAAGCAAGGAGAATGCTCTTGTGCACATGCCCATAAACTACATGGACACAAAGCAAAGAAAATATTATGGATGTATTTAGGAACATGAGAGAATGATTCACATTGCACATCTTATGCAAATTTCGTCCATGCAACTAATTACTCAATAGCTACTATCATTTTTTTTCTTAAACTGTAATTCTGGCTTCAAAGTGTGAGTTCAGTTGCTTTTTTCCTCCCCTTCCTTTAGTCTAGGAATAAGTATTCTATTATTAGTCTGTATCTGTCATTACATTTGCGGTGTGTGCAAACATTGACAGTTGTGGGGTTTTTTTGCTATATGAATCTCTTCTCTGGTCTAATGACTATGAATCACATCTTATAAATACGCTACACTACACACAAAATATTTAGAGCAAACAAAAGGAAAACACTGGCTACCCACATATATTAAACATATGAGGGTAGGGAGAAAATAATACATGTTGATGCAGCTGCAGAACATTATGATAATTGAGTCTGACCTCCACTTCTCAAGCCACTGGGTTTCAGCCTTTTTCCACATTTTTTGTTCTTTATCTTTTTTTCATTGTAAATAGGCTTCATTTCCAAGCTCTCCCTATCTTTATTTTTTTCCCCTAAACTCACCTCTGAGAGACTTAATGAGGACAGAAAACTGATCAACAGGACAGTTTACACCTTATTTGAAAGCATATAATGTTTCTCACAAGTCTTCCTTGTAGGCAAGCCCTTCTTTCTTCTATAAAAATATTAGAAACAGTGAAGGGCAGACACAGCAGCCTGGCACATGGGCACATGATGGTGCCATTCAGCCTCCACAGGAAGATTTATTCATGCTCCACGCTAGTACAGGATGACCACCGTAAAAGTAACCGCAGCCACAATTGCTAGACACCACAACTGACCTGTGATCCCTCTGTGAGTCACAGTTAGACTGCTGCTATACAACAGCCATGTGTCATCCCAGTGAGGAGTTGCGTGGCCATCAATAGATCAGCACTGGAAAGGCAGCACTCACATATGAACCTGCATGGGCAGCTGCACTACTCCCCTATAATCTTCCTGATGCACGCTGTTTTGGTTGTTTATATATGGCAATGGGTAAAACCCACCTACCAAAAAAAAATCCCCACAACTCAGCAGTGACAGCATGTGAACATCTTCTTCCTGTTTGGTAAGTCACGCTGACGTACAGCAGTCAAACGCTAATTCCTTCTTTACATGTCTCAAGAAACTGTAGGGGGGTGATCTACAGGGAAGGAGTTTTCAATGAACCTTTGGCTCCTGCAAAAATTAACAGCAACAGAAATTAACAGCTAAACCTCACACTGATTTCAATATACGAACTCATGTGGCCACTGCGTGGAAGGGGGAAGCGGGGCAGGAATTCCATGCCTGGGGCAAATCCCTACCGAAGTATGCTAACCTGGTGGTCATGGTCTTAGTGCCAAAGCCAACAAAACCATTAAGGACCTTACCTGGAGCATGCAATTCTATGCACCATCAGGAAGATTCACTGTCAAATCCATAAATATGACAAAACACAACAAAACGGTTATCACAGACGAGCGCTTAAGACACCAAGGCTACATCTCAATAGCTGTGTGCTGCCAATGGCAGCCAGGTGGGTTTTAGGACAAATCAGAGAGATTTTGCTCCACTCAGGTCATAAGCTTCCAGTACTCCATGCAACTGCACTTAAATGTGACTCTCTGGGAGAAGCACAACACTCAATTCTGGTTTGTTTTTATTACAAAATAAATACGAAAACAACAAAGACATAGAACAATTCATGTTTAAAAATCAAATCTTCAACCCACTGTGGGCCACTGCTTACACATGGGTTTTCTTTCTTGTCCTGCAGAGCTACCAGTTCAAAATGAATTCATAGCCCTGTCCCAGAAAGGACACAGAGTAAGAAGAGTAGCACATCAGAAATAAGCCACATCTGGCAGAACGTACTTTGATGTAAACTAGGGAACATGCAGCTATAGGAGCAGAAGGAAAGAAAAGAAAAAAATGAAAAAAAAACAATTTAAAACTTTTTGTTGTTGTTACTGCTATTATTACCACAGATAGCGTCTAGTAAATACTTGCCTGATGGCAGCATCCAGGTGTTACAACCAGAGTTGCAGAGCACCATGTTGGTACAGCATGAACGAAGACAGGCAAGAGCTGGTCTAAAGGCCTTACTATTAATACTGCATTATTCCCATTTCTGAAAAAAATTACTCAAGGCACTCAGAATATGCATTGGCTCATCAACTAAGTTATTCATACAGAATAACTTCTCAGCTAAACACAAATTACACAGAGCAATAACAGTAAATTACATAGTTTGAAACAAAGCCTAATAATAGCAGTGATTTTCTTGTCCATATCACTATATGCATTGTTTGGTGAATGGGGAAGCGTTTAAGGCATTTCCCACACTACACAAAGATCACTTTTAAGTCAAAGTGGAAAAGACCTTGTGAAAAAATGAAAGTCTATTTAATTGTAAAAGGACTCAAGATGGGCATTAAATCAACTAACCATATCAGGTTTCATTCATCTGTAATTCCCACTAGGACCCTAAAAGGAAAGCGGGTGGGAAGCGGCTTGAAGTGCCTTTAAGCTTCCCACTGATGTACTCTAAACAAAAGGTTCAAGGTTTCTGTGGAAAGAGCAACAAACCCAGGAGGACTTCACAAAGGGTGGTGTCTCCTCAGCGTTCCCACGAGCCTCTCCTCACTCCCAGCGCTGCGGCTGTGGGAGCAAAGCACTTGGCCTCATCCGCAGCTGCCGCAGCAGGGCAGCCTGGCTTGAGGAGTGTGGTTAACATTACCCATCAGAGCAGTCTTCCTGACACAGGGCATGGCATTTGTGCTACAGTTAACATCTGTACTAGATCTTCTTTTAAATCATTTGCTGCATGCACATTTTTATATTAGTTTATAAGAAACAAAAAAAAATAGAGGTTTGGCATTGAATTGGGCCACAATGATTAACCTTTAAACAATTTTCCATGCTGCCACTTTGATTGCTTCATGAAGCATATAGCTTACTGACTATGACCTAGCCCCTTCAGCAAGCCCTGTGTGCCCACAGCCAGTGTCTCAGGAGGACAAGAAGCTCTCCTCCAGTGCCAGCGCTCCTCCAAGGCCAAGGCAGACTGGCCTCCCTGCTCCAAGGGAGCAAGGAAGACAAGGACATCTGGTTTCCCTTCACACACGATTAAATGCGCATGCAAGGCAGAGCTTCACCAGACGCTGATGCCAGCCCACAGGATTGCACCTTTGGGAGATGTGGGCATGGCTCCCACTCATCTGCTGTGGAGTATACGGGGCCTTTTAGGACCAGGAGGCAAAGCAGGAGCCCAGCCCTGCCGCTGTGCAGCACTTAGGTAACAGCTGCTCCATGCTTCCTGGGGCTGCATCCAGCTGCACGCACTGAGATGCCTTGCTCCAGGTCTGCTCACGGGGAGGTTTGCCAAGGGCAAGGCAGCTGGCAAAAGCCAGTAAATCGTTCAGCTCAAACTAGCAGAGATCCTGCTGGGCCCCCGCCAGCTCCAATGGTGGGTCAGATAAAGAGCCTGCACCCCAGGTAGCTCATAAAAAGAGATTAAAGCAAAGCAGTCAATGAGACAGCTTCCTTCTATTTGTCCACTCAGGTGGAACAATTTCTCCTCCAGATTAATTTCTGCCTTCTCCACCTATTGGAGGAGCCTGAAAATTGCTCCCAGTTGGGAGGCACTGGGGTGTTTGGGCATGGAAAAGGGGAGAGCCACAGTCAGAACAGAGAGCAGCACAGCCGGGCAGTCCCCACAGCCCCTTCTTGTGCTCACCCTCCTGGAGAAGGGAGGTTGACAGGATGAGAGCACTCCCTCTACATCCACAACCAGCATTACCAGGCACAGATCTATAAGCTGCAATGCAAATGATTTTAAAAAAAGGCAAGTAGTTGAACAATCATTTTTGTTGCGTTTACCGACTCCATACAGATTGATTGTGGAGGTCCATCTGACTGGAGGATTTTCTCTGCTCCTTGCAAATGTGGCTTTGAGTGGGAAGGGAGCATGAGACAAGCATTAGCAGTATGCTTCATTAAAGTTGGTCAGTAATGCAACACAGAAGCCGGAAGAGTCAGCTGAGATGTAAGAACAGCAGTTGGAGATACTGCCAACTGGATCACACTGCTGTGTGATCTTTCTTCCCAGTGTGTCCATTCCTCCAGGGTCAGCCGTAACCTACTCCAGCTCCAGGGATGGGAATGCTGACATGACAGATGATCAATCTCCCAGCAAGGGCAAAGCTACCTCCATGAGGCTCATTACCCCTAAATCTCTCCATCAGATGGGGTAAAAGATAAAAAAAAAAAAAAAAGGGACAGCATCAGTGTTTATCAGCCTTACAACTACTGATTGCACATGAAGTCCATAGCGGCTGTGTTTTTCCCTAAATTTTACACCACCCAGCTGAAATCTACATCAGTGGAAAAGCACTTGAGGCTTAGACAGTGGGTTCATTTTACAAGATTATCAGGTATGTATCTACAGAAACATTTTTAGCCACATTTTGAAAAGATGGAGGTCTGCAGAGGAACATACACATCTACTCTCTCATCTATGTGCTTAACATCTATGTTACTCTTCATAGCAGGTAACTCATTAAAGTAGGGCAGAAACATACTCAGCCAACTACTTCATCTAACAATGCTGTGGGTGTTAGCTGACACTTATGGAGAAATGCACTGTAATCATAAAAAGTATTACAAGGCCTGCTCTGAAAGTAATGCCTCCTAATTTATTATGTTGGCCCATGACGTCAGAGGGAGATGCTGTGAATATGACAGCAGAGGTTCAACCTTCCGTCAGTATTCCATTACATATTATTGTTACGTAACAGATGGCAGCTGACATGAAAGTACGTATGAAGCAAAGTAGTGTCACTGAATTCACTCCTCTATGCAGAAAAAATGGCACCCACTGACATTCATGGATGCTTGCTGAATGCTTATAGAGAACAAACAGTGGACGTGAGAACAGCGAGGCGGTGAGTAGTGCGTTTCAGCAACAGTGCCATCATAGCTGCTGAGAAACAATGGATCATCTCCACTGGTGCTGATTTTTATGAGCGTAGCATGCAGGCCCTTATTCATCACTAGGAAAAAATGCAGATCTAATGGTGGTGACTATGCTGAAAAACAGTGTTTTGTAGCTGAGAATTTGCACTATCAAATAGTATCTGTTGTAGTTACCATGCAGATAAATAGAACGGACTACTTTTGGAGCAAACTATATATATGATTTTCTTCAAAAACATCCAGTTTGTTTTTTCAAGCTGAATAACCGATAACTTGGCATCTCTAATGCACTGAAAACATTTGCTATGTAGTCCCCCCAAGCACCTACATCCTTCAGCACAGTCTGAGATTTCCACTGCTGCACCAGCAATCACAAGAGCAAGATAAAGAATCTTGCACCTCCTGTCTACAGCATCTCTGCCGCCTACTATTTGCCCATGCAGCACCTCAATATATTTACACCTGTTTTTACATTTAAATTCTTTGCAGATCATAATTCTCAACTCTTATTTCCTGTAGAGAAACTTTCATCTTTTAATCTGACCGTCTTCCATGGTATGACAGCTAAGTACAACAACTGAGCCCTGAGGTCAGATTATAAAAATTTATTTCAAGATCATGCATAACAGAAAGCATCAGCTCACAGCAGGAGCCCATGTGAATAATTAAAAAGACAACAGTTGAGCCCTTCTCAGCTGTCAAGCGGCAATTCATGTTATTTAAGTCTATTAAGCACAGTGCTTCTGGTTTGCAGCTTGAAATGAAGACAAACACACTTTGTCAATGATTTTTATTTTTTTTTTAAACCAAGCAGTAACTTCTGGCAAACTGTACAGATGTGACAGTTGATTTAGGCTCACCCAACATCAACAGGCTGTTCTACACTAACCTTTACCTAACACAGTCATCTTCTGCCATGCGCTTCACCTTCAGCTGCCCCTTCTGCAAAGAGCTATGCTATTATTATTATACTTGTTATCCTCAATATACTTCAAATTTATAGAAACCAGCCACAACAACTCCTGAATCATGCATCTTCCAGCACTCACTTCCTGTAAGAGCCAGAAGCGGAGATTTTCCCCTAAGCCGTCTCTGCCCCACGTTTATCTGGAGCTGCTGCACTGCTCCCACGGGCCAGAAAGCACCCAGGGTATGGGAAGGATTCTTTAATTAGTGTGTGACACCGAGATCGCCGTGGAAATGGAGAATTCTTCCTCTCATTTGCTGTTTCACAGCCTGTCCCCAAGTCTCTAATTATATATATTCACACCTCCACACAATTTAATGGGAATGGAAGCAGACTGTTCATCTGCAGGCAACAATTTTTCTCTAAAATTCAGGGAGCTAAGTAAAATGTCCCTAGGAAAAGGAATTTCAGGTGGCTTTACATCATTTGAGTTGTCCAAAGTCTTTGCATACACTTTGAAATAAGAAGCTCCTTTTCATTAAGAAATATATATACTTTGAAGAGTTTGCAATTAAAAAGCTATTGAGAAAATGCTGTCTCTAAGCTTTCATTGCTCTGCTCATTCCAATAGATCAGCATATAACAAAAATACTTTTAAGTGGGGAAAAAAAATCTGTTAAAAATATTTCTTCAAGCCTTTTAATTGAAATTTTAGGGGAGAAGAATTCTTTGTGCACCTATCATGGAAATTCCTTACTTCTGATTTTTAATAAAAGAACAAGACACGTCAGCAGCATCAAAAAGCCCATTACAGTCAAAATGCTGAAGAATTACTTGCTTTGCTCTGAGCAAAATAAAAGCCACCACTTTTCTTCTAACAACTAATTCCTGACAGATGATTTACTATTTAAAAAAAAAAAAAAAACTTCAAGAATTTATTTTTTCATCTAGAAACATTTAAAGGAAGAGGCACTGAATAAATAACCAGCTATGCATCCATTTCCTGATTACCTGCGACAGGGCAAGCTCCTGCCAAATCCAAATTGGTAGGATGAATGCTCTCCTCCTCAGCTGTCCCTTGCACCTCTGAACAGCATAGGGGGAAAAGGAGAACCATGAAGGCAATCACACCAAACAGGAAGCATATCCTTTGCCAGGAGCTGCTTTCTGACACAGGCTGTTCAGCTAGTTCAGGCTGGGTATTTGGAAAAGTCTCCAATCAGAAAGAGTGGTAACAGACCGCCCAGGGAAGAGGTGCAGCCACTGTCCCTGGAGGTGTTCAGGAAATGCTGAGATATGGCACTGAGGGATGTGGTTAGTGGGCGTGGTGGGGATGGGTTGACGGTTAGACTAGATGCTCTTTTGAGGTCTTTTCCAACCTTAATGATTCTATGATTTTACTCTCTCTGTGATTCCATATTCAAGAAGAGAAAGCTACAAAGATGGGCAAATTTTGTTACAAAGTTTTCATCAGCACAGCACTGATGGGCAGCTGGCAGTACTCCATAAATCACCCTGAAGCTTCCTCACACAGCTTACAGCACAACTGGAAGCTTTCTCCCCACACAGAAGCTTTGGGATGCCCCGGTTCTCCCTCGTACAAACATCACAGCAGGCACCTTGCAGACTCACAGGGCATGACCGCAGTCTGAGCTGTGACATCTGCCACCACAAATGCAGCTTTCACTGCAGAAGCCAGGGTCAGCATCATGAAGAAAATGAATGCGCACAGTAGCAACACTCGTATAGCAGCCAGGTATACTATGTGCAGGCTGTCTCCCCGTTGTCTTGTCATGGAAAGGGCCACCACAGCCTTCTGAGAAGACTGGTCATCCTGACACGAGGCTGAGAGCAGTAGGTCCAGACTACCTGCTCAAGGGATAAGATGAGGATGCAAAATTCACAACTGCCCACTACCATTTTAAACACTGGGGCACTCAGGTTTGAGCCATAAACTTTGCAAGTCTGTTGGATTGGTGTGTTTTTAGGTGATAAGTTATGTAGATCCAATTTCCTTTATAAATGTTTCTCAAAGGAGCATGTCTGCTGCAGACTGAAGGACTATCACTTCTACTGTTGCATTACTCAAGTGAATGCAAGTTAGAGATGGCTCACTGAAATCCGCAAGCCAAAATACACTGCCAGCACTATTAGTTTATATAAAAAGGTCAACTGCAGCTCTGCAAGCATAGCTTACCTACAGATCCAAAGTCACGAAGCGAGCTGGAACATGCATCTCCTAACTGCAAATCCCTTTGTAATCTCACAAACAGGAAATGAAACTAAAGCCCACAGATAAATTGTATTTCAGCCACTGGTCAAAACACAGGACATTTCTTCCCAGAACCTCTGGCCTTTATTCAGTATCTCACGGAAAATAGGGATTCAAGGGATTTCTGCTTATGATCACATTTTCCTCTCCTATGCAAATCAGCTCCCCTCGTGCCAAACCTTCTGAGGAACCAGAAGAGAACAGAACACAGTTCCCTGGAGTGCTCAGCTGCTTCTCACCATTCCTCCTGTTGCAGGATACGGCCGGTCCTCCTGCATTTTGCTCAGGAAGCATCTTGGCCTCCAGCACTCCCACCTGGGCAGGCAGCTGCTGCTCTCCCTCTCTGGGATTTCTTTCCAAGAATTTTATCACTTGCAAAGAGATCATTTTCAGGGAAACGTGCTCCATGTAAAAGCTTGCACAGAGGTGTTGATTAGCTAAATGTCATTCATTTTGCACAGCCTTTTTTTCTAGTTTGGATCTATAGAAGCATCCTGGGAGGTTGATGGATGTGTAAGAGGAGTTCTTGCAAAACAAGCCAGATGTTTACTACAAAACATAGGTAAATGGTTGTAAGGACAAGCTGCTCAGAGGGCAGGCAAATGCAGGGCTGGGAGTGCAGAGAACAACACAAGGGCAGTGCAGCTCAGGGTACATGCACCAGGCGCCTCCCAAGGCAGCTCCCAGCAACCAGCCTGCTGTCAGGTACTGGGGCATGACCAATGGGCAGCTACAATCCACAGCAACAGCGGGGGAGGAAGGAAATGGCTCTGGCAAAACAAGGAAGAAAAGGGCTGTTCTGCTGTGTTCATTCACATGAACTTCTGACAGAAGATTAATCTTTTAACTCCATCCATTTAGAAATAAGAAGAAACAAAAAATGTTTCAGTTAACAAGAAACACCACAGTGCAGACCACAAATATATCACTTGGCTACTGGAGAATGAAAAATTGACATACTAAGTACTCCATTACATAGAATATCAAATCTTTGGGAAGAAATTAAGTTATATATATACACACTATTACTTTTTTGGGTTTTGTTTTATGCAAATCAGCACAAAGAGTTTAAATAAGATTTTTACATTCAGAAAGCGAGAGCCACACACCTTAGTCCACGTGTGTCCTTACAAAAACTGAAATCCACAGCTGGAGCTGAAAATACTCTGAGCCTTAGGAAGTCAGATAACTTATTCACAGAGCCAAATTCCCATGTTCTCATGTTTGAAACCTCCTTTCTAAGCGATGTATTAAAGTTACCCAAAAACCTTCTTCCAGAAAAACAATGTTTGCTATAAGAAAATGCATCATTTGAGACTGGAATGTGACTTCAGATCCCACTCACATATGTACGACTGGAGGACAACTCCAAATTTGTCCATCATGTGGCCAGTACATCCAGGAGCATGAAATGATTATGCTCAGCCACAAATCATACCTTCTACATTATGAGCCTTCTCTGAGGTTCACAGTAATTAATGTTAAAGCAAAGAACTACTTCCAAACTTCATTTTAGGTAAAGTATCATCTGATATTCAACATATACAAAAGAAAAAGGTATTCTTGTCTAACATGAAACTAATGTTTCTGGGTGCCAAAGGACCAGTTTCTAATTTTTGACCAAGAAAGGGCTGCCAATATTTCTTTGGTTCTTTCAGCATTCCTAAATTTTCCCTATCATTGTTTTGAAAGAGAGGGAGTCATCCCTCACAGCACAGCAGCCCCCAAGCCTCTCTGATACCAAAATATCTGCTATACAGCAGAAGCCAAGAGAACTGTCTCCCTCTGTCAGGTTGAAAGCAGAGTATGAATATGTTGAAATATGGCAAAATCCAGAGAGGTTTTGTAGTACTGAAGTATTTTGAATCTCCAGAAAAACATCCAAACCAAAACTTCAAGAGCAGACAAGAAATAAGTTAAGCATCTGAGTGACTCTAAAAATCAAATTTTTCCCAGAATCCTCTGAAAATGAAAGGGTGTTTTGCTTTATGTCCAAAGCCAGCAGCAGTCATGCTCCCCCAAAAGACACGGTGCCACAGAGTTGGATGTGTAGGGACATGTCAGCCTGATCTCTCTCGCTCCACTTGCTTTTCTCCTAACTTATGGTGTATGCTCACCATTGAACAAACATTTCTGGTTTTCTGTGCAAAACCTTCCCTATTAGCATCTTGCAGAGGGATGTAAAAGTTTTGATATGTTTGGCTAAAAGAGCATTAAGGCAAACATGGAGTTTGCTGCTGCCACTTCCCTTGCTCCACCACACAACCCCAGAAAGATGTTACACAGCCCAAGAATTTCTCCACACTCGGGAGGATGCTCTCAACTTGCCCATCTCTTCCCCATAGTGAAGGTCTTTTAAACCACTTTTAAGCACCCGCTAAAGCTATGTATCTGCTTACAAACCAATACAGCACACAGCACCTCCCCTGCTGACACAAACAAGGCTCCTTCGAGTATCACTCTCCCAAATGCATCCTGCAGATCCAGTGTCCTGGCTTGAGCAGCAGGCAAATCTGCAACCCTACAGAAACTGGATGGCTGCTGCTGAAAGAAACCAAAAGCCCATGTCAACAGAGGGCAACGATTTAAAATGCGTTCACTTTTTTTTTTTTTTTTTTTTAAACAGGGAAGTACTCTATAGCATCAGTTGGTAAACAAAAATGCACCATTAAATAGCTACCACTGAGCAATTCTGCATTGACAGGTATGTCATTCTTTCTTCTGGTCTAAACAAAAGAGACTTTTTTATTCAGTCAACAAGGTGAATAAGCTGGAACACAGCAATTATCTGAGCGTACAGAACTTGTTCTTCTCTAGTCACCCTCTGCAACCATGGCAAAAGCAGAGAGAGTGACAGAAAGCCAAGATCAGACCCTCGGCATTTAAAGATGATTCACAGATCACATGCCTGATAATCGCAGAAATTTCCGTAAGTACTGAGGTGAAACTCTGACCTTACTGAAATCAGAGGAAATTGCACTCAGGATTTCAGCAAGTCCAGGACACATCTCTTCAACATCACTGAGTGGCAGAAGTGGTGACACTGATGTTATCTCTGATGGGTTGCCCTGAACAGGTGAAATCTCATCATCATCTGTTTCTATTCCAAAAAAGCTGTTTTTGTTTATCAAGTGCCCCTAAGCCTTTACTTCTCCAGCCATAATGAGACTTCTGATTACTGCAAACTCCACCACCACAAGAACAGCACAAAAATGTAGATTAAATAATGACAGTGTTACCCTTGAAGGCCTATAATGATGTCAGAAGTCAGAGAAACCCTGACTGAACAATCCTCTAGCCATAGTGAGTGACCAACCACAGAAGGGATGGCTACTCATTCCCATGCTGTGGTGTCTTTGATGCTTCACAATTACAGTGGCAGAACTGTTAAGATGCATTCCGGTTAAGCTAACACGAAACCAATATACATCAGTAATTCTGCCTACCCTGTACTTAGAAATTGCTACAGGAAAGTGCTTAACGAAAAGAAATTGAGCTCTGCAGAGAGGGACCCGGGGGTCCTGGTGAATGACAGGTTGGTGATGAGCCAGCAGTGTGCCCTGGTGGCCTAGAAGGCCAATGCTGTCCTGGGGTGCATTAAAAAGTGCATGGCCAGCAGGTAGAGGGAGGTGATCCTCCCCCTCTACTCTGCCCTGGTCAGGCCTCACCTGGAGTACTGTGTCCAGTTCTGGGCTCCCCCGTACAAGAAAAGACAGGGATCTCCTGGAGGGAGTCCAGCGGAGGGCTACAAAGTTGATAAAGAGCCTGGAGCTTCTCTCTTATGAGGAAAGGCTAAGCAACCCAGGTCCATTGAGCCTTGAGAAAAGAAGACTCAAAGGAGATCTGATTAATGTTTATAAATATCTAAGGTGCAGGATGCAAAGGAACGAGGCCAGACTCTTCTCAGCAGTGCGTGGCGATAAGACAAGGGGAAATGGCCACAAACTGAAGCATAGGAAGTTCCGCACAAATGTGCGTGAGAACTTCCTCACAGTGAGGGTGACAGAGCACTGAACAGGCTGCCCAGGGAGGTTGTGGAGTCTCCTTCTCTGGAGATGTTCAAGACCCACCTGGACACCTACCTGTGCAACCTGGTCTAGGGAGCCTGCTTTGGCGGGGGAGTTGGACTCAATTTCTTGAGGTCCCTTCCAGCCCTACAATTCTGTGATTCTGCAATTGAAAGCACTGACTTCATCTCAGATGTGTAACTTCTATGTCTAGCAGCTGCTGCCAGCAATGCTCCTGCTAGTCTTCATCAGAATCTAGGCCACACACCTTCCCATACCCTCATCATCCTGAATGGAAGAAAAGAAAGGGTGCAAAATTACAATAACATTTGTTCTCCTCTATATTGGTCTACCTCCCTTTACTGTCAGCAACCTTAATTTTCACCCAAACACATCTGATACATACGGAAATCAACAACAGCAAAAAACACATAAGAGGTCCAAATCTCCTCCAAAGCAATCTGCAGCCCCTTGTTTTCTGTGGCTTTGGGCTCATACGCCATCATGGAGTACGACAGCATGGTGCTATTCCGTCAGACTGGTTTCAGACCTTATTTCAGCCACACTGCTGCTGACCCATTGCAGCAGCACATTTCACACAAGGAAAAGAGCCCCTCGCAGCTCACACAGGCATCACCTGGGGATAGAGTGGGCAGAGGGATTCAGACAGTGGGGAACAGCTGCCCCTTTTTGATCTCACTGCTGTTCCTGATGCAGCAGCAAAAGTGGTATGCGATAGTTAAAGCACTCCTGCACAGACAGCATAGCTTGCAATGGAGCTCTGCAATACAGAAGTCCTCTTTCTGACGGCAGAGGAGGCACAGACCGGCTCTTGCACCAGCAGATGACAGCACTGCAGAGACCTGCAGCAGGGAGGAGGCAGGTGACAGAGCACTGCAGAACAAGCTCACGCATGCTGCACATGGCTTGGCAATTTAAATGCTGCACTGAAAGGCAAAGAAAGCCACACGGGGGCACAGGGTTTAATGTAATCTATCTTATCAGTTTACCCAACTGGAAACAAGGGGAATCTGTTCATCTCTTGTGGAGATTAAGTGAAATTACAGCCTTCAGAAGCATGGGGGTTGGATTAAAAGTAGCCAAATGAAGCTTGCTGATTAAGAGCGAGTTGCATCAGACACTGAGGTGTTTAAAAGGAGCTTAAGAAGACATACTCATCAGTAGGGAGAACCAAAATAATTAAACATCCCTCATCTCTCCGTGTGGTGCAGCACAGATAGTACTGGAATGTCAGGACCCAAGTGGGGACCGTAGGAGACTAACCTATGTAACACATGATAAAGTTACTTTCTAGGTAACACTTTTATCTGGAACAACAGGTTAACGGAGCCTGCATACAGATCTGAAATCACAGAATCATAGAATGGTCTGGGTTGAAAAGGACCTCAAAGATCATCGAGTCTCAACCCCCCTGCCAAGTGCAGGGTCGCCAACCACTAGACCAGGCTGCCCAGAGCCACGTCCAGTCTGGCCTTGAACACCTCCAGGGATGGGGCATCCACAACCTCCCTGGGCAACCTGTTCCAGTGCGTCACCACCCTCTGAGTGAAAAACTTCCCCCTAATATCTAACCTACATCTCCCCTGTCTCAGCTTAAAACCATTCCCCCTTGTCCTATCGCTATCTACCCTCACAAACAATCGATCCCCCTCCTGTTTATACGCTCCCTTCAAGTATTGGAAGGCCACAATGAGGTCTCCCTGGAGCCTTCTCTTCTCCAAACTAAACAAGCCCAGTTCCCTCAACCTTTCCTCATAGGAGAGGTGCTCCAGCCCTCTGATCATCTTGGTCGCCCTCCTCTGCACTCATTCCAAGAGCTCCACGTCCTTCTTGTGCTGGGGGCCCCAGGCCTGGACGCAGTACTCCAGATGGGGCCTCACAAGAGCCGAGTAGAGGGGGACCACCACCTCCCTCTCCCTGCTGACCACTCCTCTTTTAATGCAGCCCAGAACAGAACATAGTTGGCCTTCCGGGCTGCCAGCGCACGGTGCTGGCTCATGTCCAGCTTCTCGTCCACCAGGACCCCCATGTCCCTCTCCGCAGGGCTGCTTTCGAGTACTTCTTCCCCCAGGTTGTATAAATACCTGGGATTGTATAAATACCTGGGATTGCCCTAGCCCAAGTGCAGCACCCTGCACTTGGCCTTGTTGAACCTCATTAGGTTCTCGTGGGCCCACTTCTCCAGCCTGTCCAGGTCCCTCTGGATGGCTTCCCTTCCTTCCAATGTATCGACGGCACCGCTCAGCTTGGTGTCATCTGCAAACTTGCTGAGGGTGCACTCAATGCCATCGTCTATGTCATTGATAAAGACATTGAAGAGCACCGGTCCCAAGACTGAGCCTTGGGGGACACCACTCGTGACCGGTCTCCACCCTGACATAGAACCATTGATCACAACCCTTTGGCTGCGACCAGCCAACCAGTTCTTAACCCACCGAACAGTCCATCCTTCGAATCCATACCTCTCCAACTTGGAGAGAAAGATGTGATGAGGGACCCTGTCAAAGGCTTTGGAGAAGTCCAAGTAGATGACATCCATTGCCCTCCTCCCATCCACCGATGCCGTCACTTCATTGTAGAAGGCTACCAGATTGGTCAGGCAAGATCTACCCTTGGTGAAGCCATGCTGGCTGTCTCAGATCACCTTCTTGTCACGTATGTGCCTTAACATGTCTTCTAGGAGGATCTGCTCCATGATCTTCCCAGGCACAGAGGTGAGGCTCACCGGCCTGTAATTCTCCAGGTCATCCTTTCTCCCTTTCTTAAAAATGGGAGTAATGTTTCCCTTTCTCCAGTCACCGGGGACTCCACCGGACAGCCATGATTTTTCAAATATGATGGAGAGCGGCTCGGTGACCACATCAGCCATCTCTCTCAGAACCCTAGGATGGATGTCATCCGGCCCCATGGACTTCCACACATTCAGTTTCATGAGGAGGTCTTGAACTTGTTCCACTGTTACAGTGGGACAGAATCCGCTCCTCTCACCCACACCTTGAGGTTCAGGGTCCTGGCAGACACGGGGAGCCTGACCACCAGTGAAGACTGAGGCAAAGCACATATTGAGCACCTCAGCTTTTTCCATGTCTGAGGAAGCCACTTCTCCATCCTCATTTATCAGAGGGGGAACACTCTCCTTGACCTGTCATCTCTTGCCTATGTACCTGTAGAACCCCTTGTTGTTATTTTTCACATCCCTAGCCAAGTTTAGCTCTACCTGTGCCTTGGCTTTCCTGATCTTATCTCTACACATGTGGACAACAGCCCTATATTCCTCCCAGGCTACACAACCCTGCTTCCACTTCACATACATTTCTCTCTTTTCCCTCACTTTAAGCTGCAGGTCCTTGCTCAGCCATGCTGGTCGCCCGCCTCCTCTGCTCGATTTCTTTTGCTGGGGAATGGAGAGCTCTTGTGCTCTCAGGAGGGTGTCCTTAAAGAGCTGCCAGCTCTGCTCTGTTCCTACGCCCTTAAGGACAGTTTCCCAGGGGATCCCAGCCAGCAGTTCCTTGAGCAGCCGTTGCTATGGTTCTCCTTCACTGTGGAAGGAGAACCATAGCAATGGCAGAGGACAGAGCTAGCAGTCAAGGGCTCAAGTCAAAAGAGGATGAACTAAGGGAGAAGAGCACCAACTACTGACGGAGTTAAAATCCACCAGTCCCCCTGATAGCAAAGAACAAATCACAGGTGAGCAGGCACTGCTGTGAAAGTCCCTCCCATAGCTCCTCCTGGGCTGTCATTTGGGGAAGCCTTTCACTTCCCTCTAGCTCAGAGGCATGGAAAGCACCAGGGGTAGATTCATTCTTCAAAATTATCTCAAGATTTATAGGATCCTCATTAACCTTCCACACACACAAAAAAAGTCTCCTTTGGTTGCAACTCCATCATGGAGGATAGGGAAAGACTGAGTATGGAACAAAAGACCCAAAAATAAATAGGTAAAAGCTTCATTTAACTTTATTTGGGAAAAAAACCCACAACCGTTAAAAAAGTAATAGGAGGAGGTCTTTCCTATGAACCAAACCCCATCCCCAGAAGATCTCTCCCACATGTATGGGTAAGTGATGGCTTTATTACAGCACAGCAGCTGCCAAGTCTGTTCCAATATTATAATCACTCTGTTAATCACAAATCCCTGTGACATCTGAGCTACATGACATCTTTTTTTTTAAGAAGCTTTAGAAATAAAGGTTTTGCCATTTTGTCTACACGGTATTTTAGTTCAACTGATGAGTCTGCTCTAATTCCTATACTCATTAATGCAATCTACATCCCAAATCAAAACCTGCTCTAGAAGCCTTGGTTCCTGTATATTCAGGGGCTGTGTTTACCCAGAGAACGCTGAAAATAAGAATAAATTTTACCCTTTTTGAGCTCGTTAAAACACCTAACAAGAAAATTGCTGCTTAGAGCAGTAACTGGTAACTTATTGCTGATGAAGATGGAGCTTATTCGTAAGTACAACAAATGCTATATCAGCTAGTCTGGCCCTGATTCAAAGAACTAGCGTGTTGTTCATTCACCAGGAAAAGCAACAGGATTTGTACAGCCTGCAAGTGCCTAAATGTTGTATTTATTCCACTGAAATGCAAAGCTATACAGAACATGATCCGCTGAGGTCAGGACAGCTGTTGAGTCAAATGGAAGCAAATGAAACTTGGCTGCCTCTACAGTGGTAGTACAGTCAAGGGGACCCACTGTATTCAGACCTTTAGGAGTGAAAACAAAGCAATCTGGGTTGAAAACCCACGTTTACATTGTGTAACAGCTGCATGTCTCCTCAGTCAGGAGAGGTGCGCAATCACATTTGAAAGCACAGCTACTTGTATTAAAGTCAGGCTGCCACCCAGGCACCACTTCTGTTGCTCTTGAGCCAGCTAAGCATCATTTCAACCTGGGTTATTTCTTGACCTGTCATAAATGGAAGGGAATGGCCTTTATCCCATGTTTTTAATCAGCTTAAAAACAAAACACAGGACTGTTTTCTTACCATCTTGAATCACTGACAGCAAAACTTCCATCCTGAAAGAAGCAATGCTAGAGGAAGCACTCAGCCACTAAGACAATGGAAGGCTGCTGCCACCAAGCTCCCTGGGGTCTAAGCAGACCCTGCAGCACCAGGCACAGGTACTGCAACCACCAGGAACAGCCACACCTGCTGTCAGGCAAACCAGTCCCTGCTGGGTTCTGTCACATACATATCCTGAAGCATCTGTGCCATGACTGCCATTCAGACCTCTGTGAGTTGTAACCGGAACCAGGAGTCCTAACCAGGGCCTTGATCTGCTATTCCTTTTGTGCAGAAGCACTTCTGTAGTGAAACCCACTGCACCTACTGTGGTGCAAACTGGCAGATGGCAGCAGGGAGAGCTCTGAGGAACATTCAATCAATCTGAACCGGAACCGAGACAAAGGCACACGTTTCATCACACTGAGTTTAATACATTGTTTTCACCTATTAAATTAAGCAAGGGCAAGGTACTTTCCCATACTCATAGAAATGGTATTAAATTATGCATTCAGAAGTAATTTTCCGATATGCTGTTTAAACACTGTCATTATACATGTTGAATAAGGAGAATGCAAAACGGAGCTCTGGGGCAAACAAGACAGACAGTACAAGCATGAAAGTTTAACCTCTCCTACAGGACCACAGTGCTGGGCACCCACCCGTAGCGCAGGACGGGACAGGCCTGCAGCCAGGGCTGCGGTGTGCTTGCAGGTATGGTGCCCATTTCTGCTCCCAGGCAGCCCTGCGCCACTTGGTGTCTCCTCTTCCCCTCCCAGATGGCAGAGTACTTGCTGGAGGGCACAGACAAGGAGAGGCATTAGCTCCTAGCACAAACACAGCTGTTTCTGCACATCCACACATGCAAAACAATTGCTGCTTTTGTTTCACATGGCAGTGCCAAGTCCGTCTGGTCCTCCACATCCTGCCACTGCTTTTTTAAAGTCAAGATCAGAAATTTTGAGAGAAGAGCAATTCTTTTGTAACCTGGAGAAGTTTGTCAAGAGAAACAATGGTGAAATCAAGCTTCCTCTGTATTTAACAGCCACAACTGGCAAGGACGAAGTGAAAACAAAGCAACACCAGGAAGCCTCTGCAGCTGGGTGGGGATGCAGAAGCATGCCCCCCCTTCGTAATTACTGGGGAATTCCCATTCTGAATTGCTGCGAGGACATCACCACTGCCAGCAGCTCCAATCAGGCTGTCAGCAGCTCCATCCCAGTCCTTCCCAGCCATCAGCACCACTCCTCTCCCTGCAGGCAGCCACTACTAGGCCCTGGTGGCTCACACATACCAGTGAGGGCTTCTTCCAAATGCTTCCCTGGGGGTGCTTCCAACAGGAACAAAGCAACTGTGGTTCCCCTTGTTTACACAAGTGTGCAGGATGGATGCTGCGCTAAAAATGCTGGCAAGCTTCAAAATTAAAATAAGTTGTGCCTTTCAGGAGGATGACGGTAAACTCCAGATCTCATTTCACCCAAGACAGTGATTAGTAACTGTTCAAGGGGATGTTGTACCTCCAAAAAGATGCCTTTTAAAGTCATAAACAGGCTTTGAAATGCCTGCTCACTGTCACAATGAATATGCATTTTATTAATAATCTGACCAAAGAGTGGGACACCATAATTGTTTGTTCTATCGTGGTTTATGTTGTGGGTCCAAATGGCTACAGACAATAGGATTACAGATAGACTACATGGTAACAGGCACTGCAGGGAGGTGTAACTGCCAAGCAGCAAAACTAGCCAAGTTCCATTAATCACTGACAAAGCATCCTGATGCTAAACACTCCACATTCATCTTTCCCTGAGCTTTTCACTTTGCTGTTTATTATAAACAGAGCTTGGCTCCAGGACCTCAGTAAACTCCCATACATAGCTACATTTTTCAAACTGTCATCTCACAAATGTTCCTCTATATTTACATTATGCACATTACGAACATTTTTAATTATTCTTCCATCAAAACACATGAGCTCACAAGAATTCAGACAGGCACTAGCGTGCTAAGAAGCAGTAGCTTTTTTTTTTTTTTTCTCCAGCATGCAAAGCTTTCCAGATAAGAAGCTACAAGAACATCTTGCTGCTTCCCTGCCCCTTGGAGGAATCCCACCTGGGGAACACTAAGGGACAGCTCTCTACCGATGGTCCCCAACTGCTTGTAAAAGAAGTACTTTGCCCTTCTTACAGCTGGAAAGTTGGCAAGACCATACATTTCAGTGTACCGGAAAGCAGTATTTTTAAAGGATGTTAAAATGTTAAGCATGCTATAGATCCGCTGCAATTATCTTATGACTCACTTCCCAGTGGTGGTGTGAATTTTGCACAATTACATATCTTAACTAGTAAGAAGATAAGAAACCTCTGGTTTTCTACAAAGCGCTCATCTCAAAGGCTTGGGATACTTCCTATTATCTTCCCTTGTCTTCCCATCACATTATTTGTACCACCCTTTTCCTTAGATCTTACATCAGGAAATACCAGCAAGCACTCAGTTCTTTTTGTTCCTATCTACCCCACTCAGCACTCCTCTGCCTTTCCCACGTCTACTGGCCCATAGTTACATGCTCGACTCACCCAGGTTTCCACAAAGTGACTGCAAACTTATATATGTCTCCTGCAAGCTTTTTTTCACCCCAACTCATGAATGCTCAGCCCATTCTCGTTTACTTCAGCTTTTCACATGTGCAAAACACCGAACAATCGCTTATGTACAAAAGCATTACATAGGAAGAACATCCCTGATTTTCAGGTTGCCAGTACAGCGAGAAGGCAGCTGGAAAGACCCCACAGGTCAGAACACAGGATGCATTCAGCACCTGTTCCCTAACAAGGATGAGGACAACTCACTGCTTTGTGGGGTAACACACTGATCAGCTGGCTCTTCACTGCTGATTAGCCTTCCAGAAGGTAGCTGGATTCCCCTCATCCACACCACTCTTCATCAGCTACACGTGCCAATCTTTCTGTACTACTGTTATTAAATTGGCTGGTGAAGCCCAGCAAGAGCCAAAAGATAGTTGAGCTGCAAGCTAAAGGTTAAACTCTAGCCCAGATCTGCCTCTGCACACTGGAAAGGCCTATACCAATCACGACAGATAGCAACACAAAGCAGTCCTCACAGGAGAAGTTTCCTATCACTGTTAGATAGATTAGGCCAAATTCTTCCTTAGGATAAATCTGATCTGTAAACCGGAATTGAACTACAGATTAGCTTATTATTATCATCATATTATATCATTTCTAGCTACATTTTTACTTATTCTCTTTCAGGACTTTGCTCTCTGGTGAAGGAGAAGGCCATGACAGCAGGATGAACATGGATTGATCTACAACCTATCAGTCTGTAAGCTTTCTTGGTGAGAAAGACTCACATGCTGGTGGTAACACCATAAAAATTAACAGTGAGCTAGCACAGCATGTTTCTCAAGAAAATACATATTTCTGTGCCAGTGTTCAGAGGCTGATAGGATGTTGAACACTCTCACAATTTTTTTTTGCCATTCACATGGAAACCTCAGCAATGCAAATGCAAATTCAGAAGGCTGCATCTGTAGATAAGAAGCAAGGTTTCCAAGTTTTCCACAGTTTCTAAGTCAGTCCTTTTTAAGGCCTAACCCAGCTAAGTTCTTGTGCACTCAATATCTCTTAATTCTGTGTGCTGCTTACTGTCCTGAAACTTACTGCTTCCCCAGAAAGACTCCAGAGTGAGATGGGAGCACATCTCCTCTTTGCTCAACTCCCCACAGAGACCTAGACTTCCTGGTTTTCCAGAGGAAGATTTTCAATTAAGATGCTAAAACAGCCAAACAGCAACCTCCCATTAGAGGATGACTTCTCATCCCCTGATGTCTAAGACACAACCCTGGAAAACCAGTTCACTGCAGAGCATGGGCAAGCAAGTCAACCCGCACCAAGGTTGTTCTGGTTTGTTGTGGTTACCATACACAGAAAGGCACAAAAACCTCTTGAAATCAATTATTACATCTTTATGAGTCCTCTTCGGAACTAAAATTCAACACGAGGCCTTTTAATTGCTCTCAGAACAAACACCACAGGGTACAATCCAGCAGTCCTCTGTGGAAAATCCAACTGCAGACCATGGGTGTGTTGTATCAGTGACAACTAAACCACTTCGCAGTGCTCCGAGGAGATCTTTCATACACTAAGTGCCTGCAGAGATCAGTCTGTGCATTCGTGATACTAAGGATTTATCTAGGCTGGAGCTTTGATGCATGTAGTAACAAGCTGTAAAAACATGTCAGCAGAATTTGAGCTGGAGCTGCCAAGTGTCAAAATAGGATAGCATTTAAACATTTGCAAATTTTGCTTAAGATACAGAAGCACAAAGCAAATATACCACCATTAGCATTTCAAAAATAGTTTCTGAATGAAAACAAGCTTTAAAAATAACTTCATTTTCTCCTGGCATCCTTATGCTAATAGATTCTGCTTTTAATTAAAAAAGTATCTTGCATGCAGGGCACAAGGCGCCACCATCTCCTTACGTAATTTAAGCTCTTCCTGCAAAGCAAATCAGACCACAGCCTCTCACCTCAACCCTGACAAACGCAGGAGGTTTTGTGCACAGGTCAGCATCCCATGGCAGTCCAGGTGGCCACATTCAGCTCAGGTGACAGTAATTTCATGGCATTCCCTTCAAGAGATCTCTTAAGTAAACATCACATCCCTGAAAAACATGATTAATTTCTCTTACAGATAAATAATTTCTCTCTGGCTCAGCTGATTTATCTAAAGTCATCAGGAATTTGACTAGTACCATCAGATAACTGCTTCTACCATCACTAGAACCAAAGCAGACATTGAAGGAACAGGAATCAAGATAAAAACATAAGTAAAGGCGAGATTCCTACTGGAAGAGTACAATTACGTGATAAATGCCAATAGCATAGCATATAACTGAAGAGACAGTGAGTTCTAGCTACAATCAATCTCCTTATCTGTAGGATGCTTTGTGGTGCAGCACCAACATTTTTACAGATGCTTTTATTCCTGTGGTACACTAATACACCAAGCTGTCTCATCTATCTTGCAGTACATTTGTTTTTTCCTTTTCCTCACATTATCTTCTCAGGTATCCAACCCAGAACTGCACCCTGTAAACACTGCAACTAATTCAAGGATTATCTGCCAGGAAATCTCATTAGCTAAGATAGAGAAAGCACTACTGAAATAGATAAAGATGATTTATTTTATTTTTATTAGACAAAAGGGCACAACGAACAGCTGTAAAGATCTAGGATTACATACTCAACCGGAAGCTATAGTAATTCTGTGCACGGCACTGAAACAACACCTTTGGGCAAACAAGAATTTTCCGGGCAAACAAGAACTTTCCAAGCAAACCTGACTT
Source organism: Numida meleagris (assembly GCF_002078875.1). Taxonomy (NCBI): domain Eukaryota; kingdom Metazoa; phylum Chordata; class Aves; order Galliformes; family Numididae; genus Numida; species Numida meleagris. Next base: position 44,215,187 of record NC_034413.1, on the reverse strand, counting down.
CTCACCTGCTTAGCTTGCTGCAGCTTCAGTACTGATTGTTTTTTTTCAGTCAGGATTCCTATGAACTTGATCACTCCTTTTCCCTACTTGGTACAGTTTAAACAACTCCATCTAACTACAGGCCTTCGCACTTTCCAGCTGGAAGCACTCGAGCGTTTCTGCTCATGCTCACATCCCAAGCCCCGTGCTGCAGCCACCCCACACTTCCACACACTGTAGGCAGCTCCGTGACCAAATTTACACCCCAAGGAGCCAGACCTCACTCCCAAATCCATAGGGCTGTGGCAGTAGATGAGACAAGGAGGTATTTTCCCTCCTCCATGTGAGGAAATTAAATTAAAAAAAGGAGACCTTAGGGTACAACCCCAAGGCTGCGCTCCAATACCAAGACACCTCCATGCTACCTTTCACCAATTACCACTACAAAATGTTGTGCCTGGTTTTAGCTTTAAGGCATCTCATAACAATGTATTTATGCACAGGCTTTTACATTTTTAAAAGACAGACAGAAACTGATTAAGTTGTCCAATGGACAAGTTCAGGCTTCTTGTTTGAGGTAGCATCCCTGGTGCTACCCATCCCACATCGCTCTCTCTCCCTGCAGGGTCTGGGGGCAGCCAGCCACAGGAACAGACAGTGCAGCTGGGATAAGGAGCACTTGTATTTCATCTGCACTAGGACAACACCTCTGGGCAGGGGCACCAATAAAGCTGTGCTGGCTGCAAACACAGAGTACATCTACAAGCTGCACTACACAGCACTTGTTTATATCAGTTCAAATAAATAAGAGTTGTGCTTGAAATAAGACAACTTTTTGTTTTTGCTTGTTTTAGCAAGGACAATTATGAAAAATAACTACAGCAATCCAGGTGAAAGCTCATCTTTTTAAGTTTAGCGCTTATCTTTTTTAGTTAGTCTTAAAACTTACATTATTCTTAATGATGAAGACTTGTACGTAAGAATCAGAAATATCACAGAAGTCCATGGAGGAGTATCAGGGGACACTTTTGTCTGTAGAAGCAGCAGAACTTCTATAGGAACTTCCTAGGTTATTCATCTACAGTTAACTTATATTCATATTTATTTTCACAAAACATCACAAATATTGCCACAAAATCTGTTGGCAAGTCACTCCCTAAAGCCATCAAAAAACTACTATTGTTATCTTTTAGGAATCAGTATTAAGTAACGCAAAAGTATTTCTGCAGAGGACTGAGCTGTGGCGCCCGGTTCAGCAAGGACAGCATTCAGAGTACAAGAGGAAGGAAGTAGAGTCTTAGAGCAGATGTGCAGTTCTACACAGTACTTGTGTAACGCTGTACAATCACACATGGTTTAGGTAATCAAAAAGTGTTATCTAGAAATACTACATTACTGTCCTCATCCACACCTTACCACAGAGGTTAGCAGAAGAGGCTGCGGGGACACAAATGATTTCTCTGGAGAACACCAGTCACGAAGAGGAGAGTCTGCTCCAAACTCAACACAAGAAGGATCTCTTTCCTCTTTCTCCTGACCAGGGGCTTGCCCTGCTGGCCAGCTCTGCCCAGAACCTGCAATGCTGGGCCCTGCCAGCCTGGAGGCATACACAAAGGCCTGTTGTCCTCAGTGGCAGCATCCGTCCACCATGCCAGGGGCGTGGACCAGAGCACTGGTCACACACCTTTACTTCTCCCCTGGACAGGTGCCCAGCAAAGCCCAGCCCCGCAGCCCCCACTGAGCTGCTGAGGAGCAGAGGAGCCCTTCCACCAGTTGTGTGAGGCCTCAGGAGCTCCCGGGACCACTGCCCACCCTCCTGGCACAGCAGTGGACATGTGTACCTGTGAAAGATGCCCCTACACAACAGATGAGCTTCAGCTTGAGGATTACTGCCCTGCTTTCACATCCAGCCTGAAAAGGCCCCCAGACAACAGCCGCACCAGCACCAAATGGAGCCTCATAAACATAACCACTGAATGCTTTTCATAGGCATAATTCCCAGGGTCTCTAAAAACAATACATTCTGTCGAAATAGCACCCAAATGAAACCAGCTCTTCAACCACTCCAACAAAGCCCTGTCGGATGTGCCACATTCCAGGAAGCACAGCTCAATATGGTTTTATCTGTTCATCATCAGTCCTCTTATGCCTTTTGTTAAAAAACTAATACAGCTCCACAACAGGGGAAAAAATATTCCCCTGTAATAAAAGTATGCAGCCAACAAAGAAAAAAGTTGGTATTAAAAACAAACTATCACACCAAATTCCCTGGTATCATGCTCTCTGCTTCCTTCCTTCAATGATCTCCTAGAACTGGGGTCTTTTTTTAGGCCACCTGTAGGGACAAAATCATTTGGACTAATCCAGCTATTAAGGCAAAATACAGATCACGTTTTGTTCTGATGTATCCACTTCAGCCTCTAGTATCTCTGCATCGCCTGGTTTGCTTTTAAGTCATTAGTCACAAGATCACCTTGCTCAAGTGAGTGGAATGCCTCATGAGAAATGGATGCTTCCTTTCTCCTGAGAGCAACACACTTAAGACTAGGGATAAGTTTCATTTTTCATGTCTGTGTAGGTTCACACAAACAAAGCCCAGGCTTCTCTAAACCAGAAAGATAAATCAATACCAAAGGAAAACAGAAGATGTACCAAGTTCCTCAGGTGCGCAGAACTCTCTGCGCAATCATGATGACCAAGGACCAGAAGACTGATAAAGCTAAGCAGCACCTTAGTTTATTACCAGCAAAAATAAATGGGTGTTTCCAATCCCTTTTGTTTATGATAATACACATCTTCCTACGGTCTCTCTTCTGGGATGAAGAGCCTTCATCTGGGAAGTCAGTGCTCATTTAGAAATTAGCCCTTTCCCTGGGGCTGTTCCCATTACCCCACACTAGGCCCTTCCATCCATCCTCCCGGAGGTGAGATGGTCTGTAATGGCCACAGACTGACTCACTGCTTAGGAACATCTTCAAAGACAGAGGGCTTTCTCCTTCCTGGAGAAGGAAAGAAGCCACCACAAAACAATCTCACAAGTACTAAACACCTGGAAAAACAAATATCTTTCTCGCAAATCAAGCTTGTTTTTTTTTCTTCTAGTCAGGATTATTTACGTTCACTGCTCGAAGACACATACCAAATAAGGCAGTTGATCTCCACCTTTTGTCTCAGAGTCCTTCCACATCACATGCAACTTCCTGAGGTAATAGCAGAGAAGTCTTCATATGTTAATAGGAAGCAGCTTCAGTTTTCAGTAGGCCTGGTAGGCTAAGACTGGCAACTAGCCTTGAAATAATGAGCCAAGCCTCCTATCACTTGCTAATACACTAACTGCTTTATTCTTTTGAGATTTCTTGACAACTGGTAGTTTCTGGACTTAATCTCCCACCTGCTCGAAAAAGGCCACCAGCATCACAGATCAGCTCCTAGCCTGAGAGGCCAGCCGGAGCTGCCACCACCTCACAGCCCTCTGAGCAGGAGCTGCCACCATATTCCCGCAGCACTCCCACTAGCACACACAGCCCCCATTCTGCTAACTGGTTCCATGCCACCAAAACTCCACTGCTGTCAGGGGGTTGCACAGCCATAAAAGCAAGCAGCAGGAAGGGAAAGCAGCCCATCTCTTCCCACTTCTCTCCACTGCCTTGCCAACCAGCACATCCAGTTGTTCTGGAGCAGATGCTGATATGCATTTGTCAGAGTTGTTCCCAGACAGCAAGGCCCACAGATTTACAGAAATAACAAGAAAATTGTGACCATTTTGCTTCATGACCAGCAAGTTGAAATCCCCTCACAAGATGTGAGAGAGGAAACAGGAGAAAAGCTGCGCAATCTAACTGCTGCTGCTCTGTGGTGTAAAATTCAATCACCTGTGCATTAGGAAGGGAGCCTTACCCTCAGTTGCACAGTTCTCTATTCAGCTGCATTTGCACATGGTTACACGTGATTCCTTTTCACCTCAGCATCTCTCTCCTTGCATTTTGGTTTGCACTGGCTTCACTTGCTGAACTGCTTGAAGCATTTATCTTATTTTTTCCATAGAATCACAGCATGGTTTGGGTTTGAAGGGACCTTAAAGCTCACCAAGTTCCAGCCTCTGCCACAAGCAGGGACACCTCCCACCAGAACAGGCTGCCCAGGGCCCCATCCTATCTGGCCTTGAACACTGCCAGGGATGGGGCAGCTGCTGTCTCTCTGGGCAACCTGTGCCAGTGCCTCACCACCCTCTGAGTAAAGAATCTCTTACTGATGTTTAATGTAAGCCAACCTTCTTTTTAGTTTAAAATTCAAATTATTATTGCTTGCAATAATATTTGCTCTTGGGATTACTTGGAATTTTTAAAATAGTTCAAGCTAGAGATAAAAGCTGCCTGGTGAATGTTAATGTATTACGATTACAATATTTCTTACCTTATTTATGTAAACAAAGCTCTTAGCTGCTTCTTACATCACCTTAATATTGCCTGCACTAAGACAAAGGTGATTTGCACTGTTCTGTAACCTGACATCCTCATTACTCACTTGTACTTCCGTATGCAAACTCTACCAACAAAACCTCACACTGGGCCAATGATAGATAGAGGGAGGCAGAAATGGGTCTCGTTCATATGTATGTTAACAAATTCACTTCAAAATCTCAGGTTTTAAATCCATTAAACAGGTTGATGCAAGTCCTTTTTGCATTTGCTTTTAACCAAAAGGACATATTTTTAGCTTTTAATACCCTGGAGCGTTAAATTAATACAAGATCCCAAGAACAAACTGCCTTCCAGCCTGCCACTGACATAAAATATAAGTGACCTCTTAACTAAGGTTATGTTTGTAGAACCTATTTAAGTGCTGGAACAACCTGAGAGTCTCACAGGCCTCTGGAATCTGCCCAGTTTTCCAAGATCTGTTAAAAATTAGCATTAACATTTCAGAGGGCACTGCAGCTAACTTCCCAAGATCTCTGGGCAGAAGCCCCTCACCACCAGAGGATTTCAAACTCCCTGAGCAGACACTGCCTTGCACCCTCCTACCCCCGCAAGGCCACCTGCCCCAGCTCAGACGCAGTCACCCAGCTCCAGCACTTGGAAGATATAACCCCAGACATCCCAGCCTCTTCCATGTCATTGTCTGCAATCACAGCCAGCAGTTGACAAACGTACCAGATGTATGCTTCCATTTCATCTTTGTTTTTAAACCAAATTTTTGTTAAATTGTACAGCTTGGAATAGCTGGTGTTTCTGTTATTTCTTCAACTGCTCTTAACTCCAGTTTTCCTAGAAGAAATTGTCAGTGCCTGTGTGGGCAACCCAGCCTGCCCGGTCACATTAACCAGCTCTTTCAAGTGGCACTGAGCCTGTTCTCTCCTGAGCCTAGGAGGCCTGTAACAAATCCCAGCTCCATCCTGTGTTTACATAAATACAGGACGCACAAAATAGCTTTCAATATGTAACTTTTATAATACCTCACAGATACAGCTACTTGTATACTGACACAATCTTCTTGTGTAGGCACCTAACTCTGTAAGCACAGATATTCCTGTGCAAATACATACAGACAGTTGTGGCTTCCCACATATAGATACGGAAGAGAGATTACCCCAGCGCTCATTAAACCAGGAGCTGCTTTGAAGTACTCCATAAACTCACTAAGCATAATGCAGTTTGCATCCTGACCGGGGCTTCCAGAAACTACCAGAACATAAACAAATTATAATGTTTCTAGAAATAACTGCAAGACTGCTGTACTCTGCTTTGCACAGCACCAGTATTCTAACTCAATGACCTAGCATCTCATTTTTCCAAAATGTGGCATTTAATTAGCATCATTTCCAGGGATCACTTCCTCTTGCTGTCACATCAGAAAGCACAAGGTACCTTTCATCTCTAGGAGCACACATATGTGTCTGCATATGCATCCTACAGAGTAGTTTCTACACGTTATCAGGTAACTTGAGAAAGGATTGTAAGCCCCTGATCTCACCGCAATTACTGCACTTCGGCAAGGTGTGTTTGGGACAGGGACTGGGACCCAGCACAGAAGAGCTGCCTGTGGCCACCAGGCACCCACAAGGAAGGAGACTCCTTCCCACACTCCCTCAGCCTGAAACAAGGAAACACAAGGAAGGATCTGCCAAAATCTGCCCTGAGATGAGCACCTCACCGAGCTGTGCCAGGACTCAGCCTTGATGGCTGCCCTTCAAGGAAGGTTCTCCTCCAGGCACTGTTTGGAGCTGATGGCACAGCCCCATGGTGTGGCTGCACTACCTGCTGCTATTTAAGCTCACAGATGGCCTTGCCTGATACCTTTAAGGGTCGTTTGTAGTCTAAAAACATTTTTAAAGGCAGCTAGAAGGAGCGACAGACGCCTTTCTGTTAGTTTTACAGAGACACAGAAATAAATATAATAAATAACATATCATGCTTCAGACCCATCTTTTGAATTAAGTAAGCAGCAAGACTCCTTTCTTGACCTAGAAAACTTCCAGCCTCTCTCCCGCACTCCAAAATAGCAAGGAGTGCACAATTAATTTGCTCCTGTTGTTTCCAAAGTGGCAAGCAGCCCACAGCTACTGCTATCATTACTTAAACCTGTACCTTCTGATACTTCTCACTTTCTACCCTCATCTATTATTTCCCTTCCTCTTTCTTGGAGGAGCACATAAATTCCCTGACATGCTAGAGAAAAGATAAAAAGCAGTCTGTATTTAATGAGCCAAACTGTGCCCGTTTTATTTACTTAGGCAGTCTCTCTGAATTCACTGATTGTATTTGTGTTAGTGTTCCTCATCTGGCCTAGCTGGATGCTTCAGAAAAGAACCCTCATAAATAACTGATATTTCATGAGAAAACATACACTTTGGGAGCTATTCTGTTCTCTTCATCTTTATTACTAAGAACATTTGTAGACAACAGGATCGTTTCTGTAGTGAACGTCAGCTATTTAAAGCTATCTCCCCAGTGACCCAAATGGCACTTCCCTTGGTCAAGTTTTGTTGACTTCACTACACCTATCTGTGCAAAGCAGACAGGACTTGACCTCTGCCTACGATTTGGAGCATCACATCCCTGCAGGCTGCTCGTGACACTTGGGTGATCTCACACACTGAGATTTAAAAGTCACAGTAGTTTTAACAAAAGACGCTAAAGAAAGCAAGTTCCTGCTCTCATGCATGATGCTCAAGAAGAGTCAGGAGAGAACAGCAGACAAGGCATAAGTCCTTTTCCTTGCAAAAATGTTCCTATCACATTGCAGTCTGTTTTACATCAGTAAATTTCTCCCAATACTGTTTTCATCCCACTCCATTAAATAGCCATAGCTGTATTTCAGTGGAAGAATACTGGAAGCTACTTTCTTGTACATTTATAAGGAAAGCTGGGGAGGGACTTCTTATAAGTGAAAAGATTAAGGGAAATAGCTTTAAACTGGAAAAGGATAGATTTAGGCTAGATACTAGGAAGAAATTCTGTACTGTGAAGGTGGTGAGACACTGGAACAGGTTGCCCAGTGAGGCTGTGGATGCCCCTTCCCTGGAAACATTCAAGGCCAGGCTGGATGGGGCTTTGAGCAACCTGGTCTAGAGGGAGGCATCCCTGCCTATAGCAGGGGGGTTGGAACTAGATAATCTTAAAGGTCCCTTCCAACCCAAACCATTCTGTGATTCTTAAATTATTCCTAATTCCAGGGCTGCTGAGCAGCCACCATCAAGCTGTAGAGCTGGTCCATCAAGGCATGTGCAGTGGGGAAGTGAAGCTGTCAGTAAGACCAATAGCACCAGCTGGCAAGTCTACAATCTCTTAAAAGAGATTATAAAAAACAGGTTTTTCACGGAACCTTCCTGTCATTGTGTCTTGCACAGACACACAGCTTTACAAGTAAATCCTGACAGTTTTTTTGATACCTTTTTTCAAGAGACTATGTATATGCAACATCTGCATTCTGCTGCAAGCTCACACTGCAGCAGTGGACATACTTGGGTGAGATCCTTACGCTTCCTTTACATTTGTACAGCTGGTGAGTGCTAACTCTGATGTTTACAAAGCGATTAACCATGGAGGAGTCAGTGCTGACCTCATCTATTCAACCATAACTCACAGTAGTCCTACAGTCACAACTATGTTGTAACAGCACATCTTGTCAGTGCTGGACAGCCCACCTACATGCACTTCAGGGCAGGCTTACTTTATTATTTAAGCAAATATTGGAAAAGAGCCCACTGCTGCACTAATGTATGCATACAACATGGGGTATACTCCTTATCACGTTGCCCTTGCAGAGCTGATTCATTCAGAAATAACCTAAAGACTCAAATGGGCTCTTGTCACAAGAAACGCCTAATTCCTCAAAAAGTGACAGCAAATCCACTAAGCAGCACAACCTCCCTGCTCAGCCTTCCTGCAAAGAAGTGAATTGGCTGCTAATCCCTTTAAGACTGTCCACCAGGTGTTGAGCAGTGTACCAGTGCCATTGCAATTAAAAGTGTTGTCAACTGCAAAATTGGTTGCTTTACTTATAACAGTTGTTTTCATGTGCGTGATGCACAAAATAGTCTTTGATTTATCTAGGCTTTAAAACATTTTTAAGTTTTATTTTAACTGTGGCATTTAACATTTACTCTAGAGGCTTTTTTTCTAGTAGTTAAAACACTTGCAATTTAATTTGCTTAATTTGTGAACCATGTCAAAAACATCTATTTGGGACACATACTTTACCTTAGGACCTTAACTGGTGTGCATTTTTTGAGAACTACTACACTGACACAACCTAGCTGAAAATGCACCAACCGTTCACCTTCTCTCAGAGGGTTCCTGCAATCCACCCCACTAACTACCCCTGGCACAGGGAAGGCTCCTTCATTCCTAGGAAGAAATACCTTCTGCACAGAAATCCCCACAGGGATGGGGCTGGGCCTTGGTAGGGCTGCTAGGTGCCAGCTCCCGCCCTGAAGAGCCCTGAGCTCAGCTGGGGACATGGTGAATTCCCTAGATAAGGGGGCAGCAGGGCATGTTGCTTCTTGCAGACACACACAGAGGCACTGACAGAGGCTCATAATGAGGGGAGGATAACAAGGCAGGGCTGAGAGACAAAGGCAACGGTGCACTTCCAGGAGTCCCAATTATCTCACAGAGCAAGCTGACTACATCTATTCCAGCTCCTTTTTAAGGTATTGTACAGGCTAACAGATCCCAAAAAACAGAAAATAAACTGGAAATAAGCAGAACACAAGATGTGATGCAATTAGTGGGAAATTACCAACTCCCTGACCTGAATTCCCTTTATGTCTTACAAGGATAGCACCGTTGAAGTCTCAAAGAACAGACAGACATTTGACTCAGAAAGCTCATACTTCCTCGGAGAGAAAAAAGTTTATTTATCACTTTCTCATTATCCATCCACCTCTTTTTTTTTTTTCCCCATGTTAGTAAGACAGGGAGGAAAAACAGCTGTCTGACAATTCATTTGCTCCAGTTTATTGATTTCTCATATGAAACCATGCTCCCTGAACTGTGATGTCATTTATTTCCATAGCAACTGTATAACATCAGAAGACTGTATCCAACAGGTGGAGGAAAACCTTAAGGAGCAAGAACATCTTAAGCTCCTGCAAATCTCCCTACACCAGAAAAGAACTTTGGAAGATTCTGAAAGCTTGCTCTGAATGGGCCTATAAAAGGCTGAGCAGTGCAAGTATCGTTAACTATTGTTCGTTTGCAGTGGTCAAATCTCATTCAGATGTGTGAATTCTACTCCCCCCCACTTCGCAAAGCACTACCCTGTACCTGCCACGTGCAGAGCAGCGTCAGAAAGGTGCAGCTTTTCACCAGCCCATTCCAGCCCCCAAAGTCCCCCACTCCAAAAAGCGTAGCGCATACCAAGTTCCTAATGAACCTAGAGAGGTTAGCAGCATTTTAGAAGCAAAATTTACTCTTCCTGTACCTAAAAGGCAAGTCATCCCACTGGTGATGCCCATCTCCGTCCCCTGCAGGTTGCATTTCTGTGATAGCGGCTTCCAACGGCACAGCAGGCTTTTAAGTTTCCAGTCCTACAGAAGAGGTGCCGTGGAAGTCCAAGGATAGAATTACTTGAGAAATGAATTACTAATTACATTCATTACCTCCCTCAGAATATATCTCAGAGGTTCAGTTCTGGCTCCTCTTCAGCAGGAACAAAGTTGTGAGCTGCATCTGATCCTTTCTCCACCTAGCTGGCCCTCTTCTTCTCTCCAGAGGGCACAGCAGCCCAAGTCAACACTACAGGAAAACAACCCAGCCAGAGCCCCTCTTTGCCCACAGACTGCAGTATGCTGGCATCAGGGCAATGGACATCCCCTGAGGTCAGACCAACAGGCTAATCTGACTCTGCCTCTTAAGTCTGTAGGAGTAAGCAGCACATAAAGGGCAAATGGGCACAAAGGTGTTCAGAGATTCTCAGCAGCTGTGTAATATAGAGCCTGCTTAGCATCAGTGGGTTGTATATAAATTTGCTTGCTCCTAGTTTCCCAACTGATATACACAGGATTTATTACACCCATACAGATGAGCAAATGAGATAAGCTCTTCCTACTATCAGTAACTATCAACAGAAAAACTCTACTTCCATCATGCTAAAACACTTTCATAATCTACGCTGGTTAAGTATTCCAAACTGATTTCTGTTTCGTATAGAAGGAGCAAAGGTGAAGTAAGCCTCTGCACTGGTAAATAAAATCAAGAAGAAATATAAATGATTTACTTCTTCTGTGAAACAGTCTAAAAGATAAATATCTCAGAAGGGATTCACCTAATGAACCTCTCGTAAAACAGAAGCACAAGATGGTAAATGGCTGCCTACTCAGCAGGTTGCTAGATTTGCTGCCTGATCCAGTTCATCTTAGCAAAACATAAACCAGGACTCTTGCTTAGAAAGAAGAAAATTTCAACAAGCTGGTCATCTCTTGTCCTGTTAGCAAAGTATATAAACCAAGTAGGAATGTTTGGGGTAAATTAAATACTTCAATTATTCATTAGCTTGACTGCTTAATCTGTGGTTCACTGTAAGTATTACTTTTTCTTAAGTAGCCTCAGAACTCTGGAGACGAACAGCAACAACCGACAGGGCAAATATATTTTTCCTGTTTTTTCCCCCCCTATTCCTACCACACCAAGCTGCACATAAAGCTTTCTTCTGACGTGTAAGTACTTTCCCTTTGAGGAAACACAGCATGAATTCTGATTATTGCTGCCAATAACAAATATTTTCCATTTTTGTAATCTCTGCATCCTTCAGAGACCTACCTCTACAATTCCATTGTCTATCCATTCTCTGGTCTCTCCAGCATTTGCAACCTGTTGCCAACCATTATTTGATTTACTTCGCTAGCAATGCCACTTGCACCTTTCAGTCTGTACTTAAATATAAACTATACTGACAGCTAGGGAGACTTCACCAGCAGCTCCCCACGTCTTCCTTAGCACTGGGTACAGCCTCATGAAGGCATACACAAGGAGCTGATATCGCTGACGATGCCCCAGTGGCAGGCAGCCTCACTGCAGTGCTCTGCATATTGCCACATGCTCAGTTGCTCCCCAAAGCAACATGAGTGTTTCTTGGCCAATGGTTCCCATATGACACACTGGAGAACAAGCAACAAATTTAAACAAAAGTATGTACTTTAAAACCCCATTCTTCCTGCAGAAGAATGCATAATCCAATAAATAAAACCCTGGCTCCTTTCAACGAGTTCAGGAATTTTTCTATATGAGCTCCTTGTTTTGTATACAGACAGGCTGCACACAGAGGTGCTCGGCCCGTGCCACATGCCTCACCACAATTACACAGCTACTGCCAGAATGCCCCTCCCCCGGTGAAAGAGGAGCAAGGGATGCAATCTCAGCAGCCTCCAAGGCACAGGGGCTCTGCATACAAGCCGTGAGTCTTGCTGTGATAGATATGAGAAAGCGGTACCCCAACAAGTGGCTGTTAAGTGGGAGCAGAGCCCCAGAGAAAGCACATTTTCCTCTTCTAGCCCAGGAAGAGCTGTTTTGGAAAGATAATGAGGGCTGTTCCTCCCAAACCTGCAGCCGCAGAAAAGATATTGTGCAGATCTCTGCCAGATAAGCAGGGCAGATGCAGTGAGGGGAAAATTGTCCCAGCTTCCAGAAGGGCCAAGTGCCCAGATACTGTGCCTGGGGACAGACACCGGTGCTCAGCGCCGTTACTGCCTGGCAGCATGCCCGGGGCTGGCCAAGATGAGACACCTCTGCAGCGATGAAAGCTCCCTTCCACAGGGAATGTCTCCAGTGCTGTTACTGGGATGCACAAAAGATCATCATTTTCCAAATCAGAAACATAGATGTAAACAAGGTTATTTTGTGGGTTTTGTTTGTTTGTTTTTTGTTTTTAAATCTGGCTCATTTCCTATTAGCCCTATTGACTTAAAGTGAAACCCTGCAAAGTCCTTGCTGCGCAGGCTGTCACCCAGCACGGACCTTACTTATGTGTTCAGACACCTCAGGAACACCTCAATCACAGCACAACTACTATGTGTTCCCCCAAATGCATGCTGGGGTCATCAGCACAACCCGGCCTTTATCATGAAAACTTTTGTTCCACATTAAGAAATCATTACCTAACAAACTATTCCACATGCAATACCAGAAATTAACTTCAACTAATTCTTGATTGTAATTCAATTTAAATTTAATGGAAATGTAAGAACGTGCTATCTTTTCCAGCTAATCACCCTCTCTTACATATCACAAATATTAAAAAACTGCAGATCTTCATTAAAACCCAGATTTGCATTGATAAATACCACTGTAATATCATCCATCCAGATATTCCAAGAACATAATTAATTTTTCAGCTGGTAAGATCACGCAGATATTACCTAGAAGAGGAAAGTGGAGAGTTTCAAAAGCATTTTCAGCTTCCCACTTG